>NC_133342.1:44182356-44272356 GCF_030506205.2 Paramisgurnus dabryanus
ACTGTCTTTGACGTGGAAAAGTGCCTAGCGCCATGTCAGGGCCTGAGCAGGCGCAGGCGCTATTGCTTGTCAGATTGCTGTAGGTATTTGGAAATATAAGCCATTTTTGCTGCTCTTAAAGGATTTAAACATTGACAGGCGCTCTTTTATATGTCAGTGGCATTAAAAAGGCATCGATTATAATTCCGCAAGTGTTCAGCTGCGCACAGTTTCAAGCTCATTTACGATTTACAGATTTAAGGTCAGAAAATGAGGCCTACGCGTGCTTTCTATGGGTACCTTCGTTTTATTAATAACAAGTGTGCGCTTTTGAGAAAGGGGCCTGATCATCAATGCCATGGATGTGGCACATTTCTAGGAGAGAGTATGAAATTGGCACATTCAGATCCACCCATTGCCTACGTGATGTTAATGAAAGAATTAATTCAGAGCATGTTGTGGGAAATGAGATTCGTTCCTAGGAGAAAGTTTGAATTTGGCCCTTTCAGATGTTCCGATTGATGACAGTGCTTACATTTGAAAACTTGTTGTGAATGAGATTTGCACCAGAACTATGATAGTTTCATCATGCCTCGCCAAAAACCTTCTGTCAGAAGTGGGATTTGAACCCACGCCTCCATTGGGAGACCAGAAACCTCACAAACTGAGAAGGTCGGACAACCTTGAGTCTGGCGCCTTAGACCGCTCGGCCATTCTGACAAGGCTCATACATCCTAAAACTGATGTTACCGTGTCCAAAGTCATTTCAGTTCTCTGTTCTCCCAACATGTCATGCAATCCATTGTAGCATGTCTGTGTTTGTTGATGTTCCAACAGAACATGGTCCATGATCGTCACCCCAAAGCCTCAGTGGCCTAATGGATAAGGCACTGGCCTCCTAAGCCAGGGATTGTGGGTTCGAGTCCCATCTGGGGTGCGCTTCAGCAGAGTGGCGCAGCGGAAGCGTGCTGGGCCCATAACCCAGAGGTCGATGGATTGACACCATCCTCTGCTAAGAGCCCTTTTCTTGAAGGCTTGCATGGCTCTGGCTCTGAGAAAAGGCTGGCAGAATGTTATCCCGTTTTCACCATAATTGGAAAGGCAGCTGTTCTTTATTTCTTAATTGCAAGTTTATTCAAGACACCTGAATCATTGGCATGGTGCCAACAGTCTACATCAGAGTGGCCTGCTTTGCCAGGGCATGTAGGTTGAGTCGTGTCCGGGCTGTGCTCGAGCAGAGTGGCGCAGCGGAAGCGTGCTGGGCCCATAACCCAGAGGTCGATGGATCGAAACCATCCTCTGCTAGGTGTACTTTTATTAAAAGCCTGCATGGCTCCGGCTCTGAGAAAACGCTGACAAAACATTACGTCGTTACACCACGTGTCCTCGTCATTGGAAAGGCAGCTGTACCTTATTTCTTAATTACGAGTTTTTCAAGACACCTGAATCCTTGGCATGATGCCAAAATTCTACATCAGTGTGGCCTTCTTAGCTAGGGACGCTAGGTGGAGTCGTGCCCTGGAGCGTGTAAGCAGAGTGGCGCAGCGGAAGCGTGCTGGGCCCATAACCCAGAGGTCGATGGATCGAAACCATCCTCTGCTAGCAGTCCTTTAGTTAAAAGCCTGCATGGCTCTGAGAAAACGCTGACAAGACATTACTTTGTTTCACCATGAGTCCTCATCTTTGGAAAGGCGGCTGTACTTTTTTTCTTAATTACAAGCCTATTCAAGACTCCTGGTGACTCATTTATGAAGCGCGCGTAGGCACAGATTTGATCGTAAAGTGTGCGTCCCCCAAAATCTACGGCAAAGTCCATATTTCTTAAAACTGTCTTTGACGTGGAAAAGTGCCTAGCGCCATGTCAGGGCCTGAGCAGGTGCACGCGCTATTGCTTGTCAGATTGCTGTAGGTATTTGGAAATATAAGCCATTTTTGCTGCTCTTAAAGGATTTAAACATTGACAGGCGCTCTTTTATATGTCAGTGGCATTAAAAAGGCATCGATTATAATTCCGCAAGTGTTCAGCTGCGCACAGTTTCAAGCTCATTTACGATTTACAGATTTAAGGTCAGAAAATGAGGCCTACGTGTGCTTTCTATGGGTACCTTCGTTTTATTAATAACAAGTGTGCGCTTTGAGAAAGGGGCCTGATCATCAATGCCATGGATGTGGCACATTTCTAGGAGAGAGTATGAAATTGGCACATTCAGATCCACCCATTGCCTACGTGATGTTAATGAAAGAATTAATTCAGAGCATGTTGTGGGAAATGAGATTCGTTCCTAGGAGAAAGTTTGAAATTGGCCCTTTCAGATGTTCCAATTGATGACAGTGCTTACATTTGAAAACTTGTTGTGAATGAGATTTGCACCAGAACTATGATAGTTTCATCATGCCTCGCCAAAAACCTTCTGTCAGAAGTGGGATTTGAACCCACGCCTCCATTGGGAGACCAGAAACCTCACAAACTGAGAAGGTCGGACAACCTTGAGTCTGGCGCCTTAGACCGCTCGGCCATTCTGACACGGCTCATACATCCTAAAACTGATGTTACCGTGCCCAAAGTCATGTCAGTTCTCTGTTCTCCCAACATGTCATGCAATCCATTGTAGCATGTCTGTGTTTGTTGATGTTCCAACAGAACATGGTCCATGATCGTCACCCCAAAGCCCCAGTGGCCTAATGGACAAGGCACTGGCCTCCTAAGCCAGGGATTGTGGGTTCGAGTCCCATCTGGGGTGCGCTTCAGCAGAGTGGCGCAGCGGAAGCGTGCTGGGCCCATAACCCAGAGGTCGATGGATCGAAACCATCCTCTGCTAAGAGCCCTTTTCTTGAAGGCTTGCATGGCTCTGGCTCTGAGAAAAGGCTGGCAGAATGTTATCCCGTTTTCACCATAATTGGAAAGGCAGCTGTTCTTTATTTCTTAATTGCAAGTTTATTCAAGACACCTGAATCATTGGCATGGTGCCAACAGTCTACATCAGAGTGGCCTGCTTTGCCAGGGCCTGTAGGTTGAGTCGTGTCCGGGCTGTGCTCGAGCAGAGTGGCGCAGCGGAAGCGTGCTGTCGTGCCCTGTAGCGTGTAAGCAGAGTGGCGCAGCGGAAGCGTGCTGGCCCATAACCCAGAGGTCGATGGATCGAAACCATCCTCTGCTAGGTGTACTTTTATTAAAAGCCTGCATGGCTCCGGCTCTGAGAAAACGCTGACAAAACATTACGTCGTTACACCACGTGTCCTCGTCATTGGAAAGGCAGCTGTACCTTATTTCTTAATTACGAGTTTTTCAAGACACCTGAATCCTTGGCATGATGCCAAAATTCTACATCAGTGTGGCCTTCTTAGCTAGGGACGCTAGGTGGAGTCGTGCCCTGGAGCGTGTAAGCAGAGTGGCGCAGCGGAAGCGTGCTGGGCCCATAACCCAGAGGTCGATGGATCGAAACCATACTCTGCTAGCAGTCCTTTAGTTAAAAGCCTGCATGGCTCTGAGAAAACGCTGACAAGACATTACTTCGTTTCACCATGAGTCCTCATCTTTGGAAAGGCGGCTGTACTTTTTTTCTTAATTACAAGCCTATTCAAGACTCCTGGTGACTCATTTATGAAGCGCGCGTAGGCACAGATTTGATCGTAAAGTGTGCGTCCCCCAAAATCTACGGCAAAGTCCATATTTCTTAAAACTGTCTTTGACGTGGAAAAGTGCCTAGCGCCATGTCAGGGCCTGAGCAGGCGCACGCGCTATTGCTTGTCAGATTGCTGTAGGTATTTGGAAATATAAGCCATTTTTGCTGCTCTTAAAGGATTTAAACATTGACAGGCGCTCTTTTATATGTCAGTGGCATTAAAAAGGCATCGATTATAATTCCGCAAGTGTTCAGCTGCGCACAATTTCAAGCTCATTTACGATTTACAGATTTAAGGTCAGAAAATGAGGCCTACGCGTGCTTTCTATGGGTACCTTCGTTTTATTAATAACAAGTGTGCGCTTTTGAGAAAGGGGCCTGATCATCAATGCCATGGATGTGGCACATTTCTAGGAGAGAGTATGAAATTGGCACATTCAGATCCACCCATTGCCTACGTGATGTTAATGAAAGAATTAATTCAGAGCATGTTGTGGGAAATGAGATTCGTTCCTAGGAGAAAGTTTGAAATTGGCCCTTTCAGATGTTCCAATTGATGACAGTGCTTACATTTGAAAACTTGTTGTGAATGAGATTTGCACCAGAACTATGATAGTTTCATCATGCCTCGCCAAAAACCTTCTGTCAGAAGTGGGATTTGAACCCACGCCTCCATTGGGAGACCAGAAACCTCACAAACTGAGAAGGTCGGACAACCTTGAGTCTGGCGCCTTAGACCGCTCGGCCATTCTGACAAGGCTCATACATCCTAAAACTGATGTTACCGTGTCCAAAGTCATGTCAGTTCTCTGTTCTCCCAACATGTCATGCAATTCATTGTAGCATGTCTGTGTTTGTTGATGTTCCAACAGAACATGGTCCATGATCGTCACCCCAAAGCCCCAGTGGCCTAATGGATAAGGCACTGGCCTCCTAGGCCAGGGATTGTGGGTTCGAGTCCCATCTGGGGTGCGCTTCAGCAGAGTGGCGCAGCGGAAGCGTGCTGGGCCCATAACCCAGAGGTCGATGGATCGAAACCATCCTCTGCTAAGAGCCCTTTTCTTGAAGGCTTGCATGGCTCTGGCTCTAGGAAAAGGCTGGCAGAATGTTATCCAGTTTTCACTATAATTGGAAAGGCAGCTGTTCTTTATTTCTTAATTGCAAGTTTATTCAAGACACCTGAATCATTGGCATGGTGCCAACAGTCTACATCAGAGTGGCCTGCTTTGCCAGGGCCTGTAGGTTGAGTCGTGTCCGGGCTGTGCTCGAGCAGAGTGGCGCAGCGGAAGCGTGCTGGGCCCATAACCCAGAGGTCGATGGATCGAAACCATCCTCTGCTAGGTGTACTTTTATTAAAAGCCTGCATGGCTCCGGCTCTGAGAAAACGCTGACAAAACATTACGTCGTTACACCACGTGTCCTCGTCATTGGAAAGGCAGCTGTACCTTATTTCTTAATTACGAGTTTTTCAAGACACCTGAATCCTTGGCATGATGCCAAAATTCTACATCAGTGTGGCCTTCTTAGCTAGGGACGCTAGGTGGAGTCGTGCCCTGGAGCGTGTAAGCAGAGTGGCGCAGCGGAAGCGTGCTGGGCCCATAACCCAGAGGTCGATGGATCGAAACCATCCTCTGCTAGCAGTCCTTTAGTTAAAAGCCTGCATGGCTCTGAGAAAACGCTGACAAGACATTACTTCGTTTCACCATGAGTCCTCATCTTTGGAAAGGCGGCTGTACTTTTTTTCTTAATTACAAGCCTATTCAAGACTCCTGGTGACTCATTTATGAAGCGCGCGTAGGCACAGATTTGATCGTAAAGTGTGCGTCCCCCAAAATCTACGGCAAAGTCCATATTTCTTAAAACTGTCTTTGACGTGGAAAAGTGCCTAGCGCCATGTCAGGGCCTGAGCAGGTGCACGCGCTATTGCTTGTCAGATTGCTGTAGGTATTTGGAAATATAAGCCATTTTTGCTGCTCTTAAAGGATTTAAACATTGACAGGCGCTCTTTTATATGTCAGTGGCATTAAAAAGGCATCGATTATAATTCCGCAAGTGTCCAGCTGCGCACAGTTTCAAGCTCATTTACGATTTACAGATTTAAGGTCAGAAAATGAGGCCTACGCGTGCTTTCTATGGGTACCTTCGTTTTATTAATAACAAGTGTGCGCTTTGAGAAAGGGGCCTGATCATCAATGCCATGGATGTGGCACATTTCTAGGAGAGAGTATGAAATTGGCTCATTCAGATCCACCCATTGCCTACGTGATGTTAATGAAAGAATTAATTCAGAGCATGTTGTGGGAAATGAGATTCGTTCCTAGGAGAAAGTTTGAAATTGGCCCTTTCAGATGTTCCAATTGATGACAGTGCTTACATTTGAAAACTTGTTGTGAATGAGATTTGCACCAGAACTATGATAGTTTCATCATGCCTCGCCAAAAACCTTCTGTCAGAAGTGGGATTTGAACCCACGCCTCCATTGGGAGACCAGAAACCTCACAAACTGAGAAGGTCAGACAACCTTGAGTCTGGCGCCTTAGACCGCTCGGCCATTCTGACAAGGCTCATACATCCTAAAACTGATGTTACCGTGTCCAAAGTCATGTCAGTTCTCTGTTCTCCCAACATGTCATGCAATCCATTGTAGCATGTCTGTGTTTGTTGATGTTCCAACAGAACATGGTCCATGATCGTCACCCCAAAGCCCCAGTGGCCTAATGGATAAGGCACTGGCCTCCTAAGCCAGGGATTGTGGGTTCGAGTCCCATCTGGGGTGCGCTTCAGCAGAGTGGCGCAGCGGAAGCGTGCTGGGCCCATAACCCAGAGGTCGATGGATCGAAACCATCCTCTGCTAAGAGCCCTTTTCTTGAAGGCTTGCATGGCTCTGGCTCTAGGAAAAGGCTGGCAGAATGTTATCCAGTTTTCACCATAATTGGAAAGGCAGCTGTTCTTTATTTCTTAATTGCAAGTTTATTCAAGACACCTGAATCATTGGCATGGTGCCAACAGTCTACATCAGAGTGGCCTGCTTTGCCAGGGCCTGTAGGTTGAGTCGTGTCCGGGCTGTGCTCGAGCAGAGTGGCGCAGCGGAAGCGTGCTGGGCCCATAACCCAGAGGTCGATGGATCGAAACCATCCTCTGCTAGGTGTACTTTTATTAAAAGCCTGCATGGCTCCGGCTCTGAGAAAACGCTGACAAAACATTACATCATTACACCACGTGTCCTCGTCATTGGAAAGGCAGCTGTACCTTATTTCTTAATTACGAGTTTTTCAAGACACCTGAATCCTTGGCCTGATGCCAAAATTCTACATCAGTGTGGCCTTCTTAGCTAGGGACGCTAGGTGGAGTCGTGCCCTGGAGCGTGTAAGCAGAGTGGCGCAGCGGAAGCGTGCTGGGCCCATAACCCAGAGGTCGATGGATCGAAACCATCCTCTGCTAGCAGTCCTTTAGTTAAAAGCCTGCATGGCTCTGAGAAAACGCTGACAAGACATTACTTCGTTTCACCATGAGTCCTCATCTTTGGAAAGGCGGCTGTACTTTTTTTCTTAATTACAAGCCTATTCAAGACTCCTGGTGACTCATTTATGAAGCGCGCGTAGGCACAGATTTGATCGTAAAGTGTGCGTCCCCCAAAATTTACGGCAAAGTCCATATTTCTTAAAACTGTCTTTGACGTGGAAAAGTGCCTAGCGCCATGTCAGGGCCTGAGCAGGCGCAGGCGCTATTGCTTGTCAGATTGCTGTAGGTATTTGGAAATATAAGCCATTTTTGCTGCTCTTAAAGGATTTAAACATTGACAGGCGCTCTTTTATATGTCAGTGGCATTAAAAAGGCATCGATTATAATTCCGCAAGTGTTCAGCTGCGCACAGTTTCAAGCTCATTTACGATTTACAGATTTAAGGTCAGAAAATGAGGCCTACGCGTGCTTTCTATGGGTACCTTCGTTTTATTAATAACAAGTGTGCGCTTTTGAGAAAGGGGCCTGATCATCAATGCCATGGATGTGGCACATTTCTAGGAGAGAGTATGAAATTGGCACATTCAGATCCACCCATTGCCTACGTGATGTTAATGAAAGAATTAATTCAGAGCATGTTGTGGGAAATGAGATTCGTTCCTAGGAGAAAGTTTGAAATTGGCCCTTTCAGATGTTCCAATTGATGACAGTGCTTACATTTGAAAACTTGTTGTGAATGAGATTTGCACCAGAACTATGATAGTTTCATCATGCCTCGCCAAAAACCTTCTGTCAGAAGTGGGATTTGAACCCACGCCTCCATTGGGAGACCAGAAACCTCACAAACTGAGAAGGTCGGACAACCTTGAGTCTGGCGCCTTAGACCGCTCGGCCATTCTGACACGGCTCATACATCCTAAAACTGATGTTACCGTGTCCAAAGTCATGTCAGTTCTCTGTTCTCCCAACATGTCATGCAATCCATTGTAGCATGTCTGTGTTTGTTGATGTTCCAACAGAACATGGTCCATGATCGTCACCCCAAAGCCCCAGTGGCCTAATGGATAAGGCACTGGCCTCCTAAGCCAGGGATTGTGGGTTCGAGTCCCATCTGGGGTGCCCTTCAGCAGAGTGGCGCAGCGGAAGCGTGCTGGGCCCATAACCCAGAGGTCGATGGATCGAAACCATCCTCTGCTAAGAGCCCTTTTCTTGAAGGCTTGCATGGCTCTGGCTCTAGGAAAAGGCTGGCAGAATGTTATCCAGTTTTCACCATAATTGGAAAGGCAGCTGTTCTTTATTTCTTAATTGCAAGTTTATTCAAGACACCTGAATCATTGGCATGGTGCCAACAGTCTACATCAGAGTGGCCTGCTTTGCCAGGGCCTGTAGGTTGAGTCGTGTCCGGGCTGTGCTCGAGCAGAGTGGCGCAGCGGAAGCGTGCTGGGCCCATAACCCAGAGGTCGATGGATCGAAACCATCCTCTGCTAGGTGTACTTTTATTAAAAGCCTGCATGGCTCCGGCTCTGAGAAAACGCTGACAAAACATTACATCATTACACCACGTGTCCTCGTCATTGGAAAGGCAGCTGTACCTTATTTCTTAATTACGAGTTTTTCAAGACACCTGAATCCTTGGCATGATGCCAAAATTCTACATCAGTGTGGCCTTCTTAGCTAGGGACGCTAGGTGGAGTCGTGCCCTGGAGCGTGTAAGCAGAGTGGCGCAGCGGAAGCGTGCTGGGCCCATAACCCAGAGGTCGATGGATCGAAACCATCCTCTGCTAGCAGTCCTTTAGTTAAAAGCCTGCATGGCTCTGAGAAAACGCTGACAAGACATTACTTCGTTTCACCATGAGTCCTCATCTTTGGAAAGGCGGCTGTACTTTTTTTCTTAATTACAAGCCTATTCAAGACTCCTGGTGACTCATTTATGAAGCGCGCGTAGGCACAGATTTGATCGTAAAGTGTGCGTCCCCCAAAATTTACGGCAAAGTCCATATTTCTTAAAACTGTCTTTGACGTGGAAAAGTGCCTAGCGCCATGTCAGGGCCTGAGCAGGCGCAGGCGCTATTGCTTGTCAGATTGCTGTAGGTATTTGGAAATATAAGCCATTTTTGCTGCTCTTAAAGGATTTAAACATTGACAGGCGCTCTTTTATATGTCAGTGGCATTAAAAAGGCATCGATTATAATTCCGCAAGTGTTCAGCTGCGCACAGTTTCAAGCTCATTTACGATTTACAGATTTAAGGTCAGAAAATGAGGCCTACGCGTGCTTTCTATGGGTACCTTCGTTTTATTAATAACAAGTGTGCGCTTTTGAGAAAGGGGCCTGATCATCAATGCCATGGATGTGGCACATTTCTAGGAGAGAGTATGAAATTGGCACATTCAGATCCACCCATTGCCTACGTGATGTTAATGAAAGAATTAATTCAGAGCATGTTGTGGGAAATGAGATTCGTTCCTAGGAGAAAGTTTGAAATTGGCCCTTTCAGATGTTCCAATTGATGACAGTGCTTACATTTGAAAACTTGTTGTGAATGAGATTTGCACCAGAACTATGATAGTTTCATCATGCCTCGCCAAAAACCTTCTGTCAGAAGTGGGATTTGAACCCACGCCTCCATTGGGCGACCAGAAACCTCACAAACTGAGAAGGTCGGACAACCTTGAGTCTGGCGCCTTAGACCGCTCGGCCATTCTGACACGGCTCATACATCCTAAAACTGATGTTACCGTGTCCAAAGTCATGTCAGTTCTCTGTTCTCCCAAAATGTCATGCAATCCATTGTAGCATGTCTGTGTTTGTTGATGTTCCAACAGAACATGGTCCATGATCGTCACCCCAAAGCCCCAGTGGCCTAATGGATAAGGCACTGGCCTCCTAAGCCAGGGATTGTGGATTCGAGTCCCATCTGGGGTGCCCTTCAGCAGAGTGGCGCAGCGGAAGCGTGCTGGGCCCATAACCCAGAGGTCGATGGATCGAAACCATCCTCTGCTAAGAGCCCTTTTCTTGAAGGCTTGCATGGCTCTGGCTCTAGGAAAAGGCTGGCAGAATGTTATCCAGTTTTCACCATAATTGGAAAGGCAGCTGTTCTTTATTTCTTAATTGCAAGTTTATTCAAGACACCTGAATCATTGGCATGGTGCCAACAGTCTACATCAGAGTGGCCTGCTTTGCCAGGGCCTGTAGGTTGAGTCGTGTCCGGGCTGTGCTCAAGCAGAGTGGCGCAGCGGAAGCGTGCTGGGCCCATAACCCAGAGGTCGATGGATCGAAACCATCCTCTGCTAGGTGTACTTTTATTAAAAGCCTGCATGGCTCCGGCTCTGAGAAAACGCTGACAAAACATTACGTCATTACACCACGTGTCCTCGTCATTGGAAAGGCAGCTGTACCTTATTTCTTAATTACGAGTTTTTCAAGACACCTGAATCCTTGGCATGATGCCAAAATTCTACATCAGTGTGGCCTTCTTAGCTAGGGACGCTAGGTGGAGTCGTGCCCTGGAGCGTGTAAGCAGAGTGGCGCAGCGGAAGTGTGCTGGGCCCATAACCCAGAGGTCGATGGATCGAAACCATCCTCTGCTAGCAGTCCTTTAGTTAAAAGCCTGCATGGCTCTGAGAAAACGCTGACAAGACATTACTTCGTTTCACCATGAGTCCTCATCTTTGGAAAGGCGGCTGTACTTTTTTTCTTAATTACAAGCCTATTCAAGACTCCTGGTGACTCATTTATGAAGCGCGCGTAGGCACAGATTTGATCGTAAAGTGTGCGTCCCCCAAAATTTACGGCAAAGTCCATATTTCTTAAAACTGTCTTTGACGTGGAAAAGTGCCTAGCGCCATGTCAGGGCCTGAGCAGGCGCAGGCGCTATTGCTTGTCAGATTGCTGTAGGTATTTGGAAATATAAGCCAGTTTTGCTGCTCTTAAAGGATTTAAACATTGACAGGCGCTCTTTTATATGTCAGTGGCATTAAAAAGGCATCGATTATAATTCCGCAAGTGTTCAGCTGCGCACAATTTCAAGCTCATTTACGATTTACAGATTTAAGGTCAGAAAATGAGGCCTACGCGTGCTTTCTATGGGTACCTTCGTTTTATTAATAACAAGTGTGCGCTTTTGAGAAAGGGGCCTGATCATCAATGCCATGGATGTGGCACATTTCTAGGAGAGAGTATGAAATTGGCACATTCAGATCCACCCATTGCCTACGTGATGTTAATGAAAGAATTAATTCAGAGCATGTTGTGGGAAATGAGATTCGTTCCTAGGAGAAAGTTTGAAATTGGCCCTTTCAGATGTTCCAATTGATGACAGTGCTTACATTTGAAAACTTGTTGTGAATGAGATTTGCACCAGAACTATGATAGTTTCATCATGCCTCGCCAAAAACCTTCTGTCGGAAGTGGGATTTGAACCCACGCCTCCATTGGGAGACCAGAAACCTCACAAACTGAGAAGGTCGGACAACCTTGAGTCTGGCGCCTTAGACCGCTCGGCCATTCTGACACGGCTCATACATCCTAAAACTGATGTTACCGTGTCCAAAGTCATGTCAGTTCTCTGTTCTCCCAACATGTCATGCAATCCATTGTAGCATGTCTGTGTTTGTTGATGTTCCAACAGAACATGGTCCATGATCGTCACCCCAAAGCCCCAGTGGCCTAATGGATAAGGCACTGGCCTCCTAAGCCAGGGATTGTGGGTTCGAGTCCCATCTGGGGTGCCCTTCAGCAGAGTGGCGCAGCGGAAGCGTGCTGGGCCCATAACCCAGAGGTCGATGGATCGAAACCATCCTCTGCTAAGAGCCCTTTTCTTGAAGGCTTGCATGGCTCTGGCTCTAGGAAAAGGCTGGCAGAATGTTATCCAGTTTTCACCATAATTGGAAAGGCAGCTGTTCTTTATTTCTTAATTGCAAGTTTATTCAAGACACCTGAATCATTGGCATGGTGCCAACAGTCTACATCAGAGTGGCCTGCTTTGCCAGGGCCTGTAGGTTGAGTCGTGTCCGGGCTGTGCTCAAGCAGAGTGGCGCAGCGGAAGCGTGCTGGGCCCATAACCCAGAGGTCGATGGATCGAAACCATCCTCTGCTAGGTGTACTTTTATTAAAAGCCTGCATGGCTCCGGCTCTGAGAAAACGCTGACAAAACATTACATCATTACACCACGTGTCCTCGTCATTGGAAAGGCAGCTGTACCTTATTTCTTAATTATGAGTTTTTCAAGACACCTGAATCCTTGGCATGATGCCAAAATTCTACATCAGTGTGGCCTTCTTAGCTAGGGACGCTAGGTGGAGTCGTGCCCTGGAGCGTGTAAGCAGAGTGGCGCAGCGGAAGCGTGCTGGGCCCATAACCCAGAGGTCGATGGATCAAAACCATCCTCTGCTAGCAGTCCTTTAGTTAAAAGCCTGCATGGCTCTGAGAAAACGCTGACAAGACATTACTTCGTTTCACCATGAGTCCTCATCTTTGGAAAGGCGGCTGTACTTTTTTTCTTAATTACAAGCCTATTCAAGACTCCTGGTGACTCATTTATGAAGCGCGCGTAGGCACAGATTTGATCGTAAAGTGTGCGTCCCCCAAAATTTACGGCAAAGTCCATATTTCTTAAAACTGTCTTTGACGTGGAAAAGTGCCTAGCGCCATGTCAGGGCCTGAGCAGGCGCAGGCGCTATTGCTTGTCAGATTGCTGTAGGTATTTGGAAATATAAGCCTTTTTTGCTGCTCTTAAAGGATTTAAACATTGACAGGCGCTCTTTTATATGTCAGTGGCATTAAAAAGGCATCGATTATAATTCCGCAAGTGTTCAGCTGCGCACAATTTCAAGCTCATTTACGATTTACAGATTTAAGGTCAGAAAATGAGGCCTACGCGTGCTTTCTATGGGTACCTTCGTTTTATTAATAACAAGTGTGCGCTTTTGAGAAAGGGGCCTGATCATCAATGCCATGGATGTGGCACATTTCTAGGAGAGAGTATGAAATTGGCACATTCAGATCCACCCATTGCCTACGTGATGTTAATGAAAGAATTAATTCAGAGCATGTTGTGGGAAATGAGATTCGTTCCTAGGAGAAAGTTTGAAATTGGCCCTTTCAGATGTTCCAATTGATGACAGTGCTTACATTTGAAAACTTGTTGTGAATGAGATTTGCACCAGAACTATGATAGTTTCATCATGCCTCGCCAAAAACCTTCTGTCAGAAGTGGGATTTGAACCCACGCCTCCATTGGGAGACCAGAAACCTCACAAACTGAGAAGGTCGGACAACCTTGAGTCTGGCGCCTTAGACCGCTCGGCCATTCTGACACGGCTCATACATCCTAAAACTGATGTTACCGTGTCCAAAGTCATGTCAGTTCTCTGTTCTCCCAACATGTCATGCAATCCATTGTAGCATGTCTGTGTTTGTTGATGTTCCAACAGAACATGGTCCATGATCGTCACCCCAAAGCCCCAGTGGCCTAATGGATAAGGCACTGGCCTCCTAAGCCAGGGATTGTGGGTTCGAGTCCCATCTGGGGTGCCCTTCAGCAGAGTGGCGCAGCGGAAGCGTGCTGGGCCCATAACCCAGAGGTCGATGGATGGAAACCATCCTCTGCTAAGAGCCCTTTTCTTGAAGGCTTGCATGGCTCTGGCTCTAGGAAAAGGCTGGCAGAATGTTATCCAGTTTTCACCATAATTGGAAAGGCAGCTGTTCTTTATTTCTTAATTGCAAGTTTATTCAAGACACCTGAATCATTGGCATGGTGCCAACAGTCTACATCAGAGTGGCCTGCTTTGCCAGGGCCTGTAGGTTGAGTCGTGTCCGGGCTGTGCTCAAGCAGAGTGGCGCAGCGGAAGCGTGCTGGGCCCATAACCCAGAGGTCGATGGATCGAAACCATCCTCTGCTAGGTGTACTTTTATTAAAAGCCTGCATGGCTCCGGCTCTGAGAAAACGCTGACAAAACATTACATCATTACACCACGTGTCCTCGTCATTGGAAAGGCAGCTGTACCTTATTTCTTAATTACGAGTTTTTCAAGACACCTGAATCCTTGGCATGATGCCAAAATTCTACATCAGTGTGGCCTTCTTAGCTAGGGACGCTAGGTGGAGTCGTGCCCTGGAGCGTGTAAGCAGAGTGGCGCAGCGGAAGCGTGCTGGGCCCATAACCCAGAGGTCGATGGATCGAAACCATCCTCTGCTAGCAGTCCTTTAGTTAAAAGCCTGCATGGCTCTGAGAAAACGCTGACAAGACATTACTTCGTTTCACCATGAGTCCTCGTCATTGGAAAGGCAGCTGTACCTTATTTCTTAATTACGAGTTTTTCAAGACACCTGAATCCTTGGCATGATGCCAAAATTCTACATCAGTGTGGCCTTCTTAGCTAGGGACGCTAGGTGGAGTCGTGCCCTGGAGCGTGTAAGCAGAGTGGCGCAGCGGAAGCGTGCTGGGCCCATAACCCAGAGGTCGATGGATCGAAACCATCCTCTGCTAGCAGTCCTTTAGTTAAAAGCCTGCATGGCTCTGAGAAAACGCTGACAAGACATTACTTCGTTTCACCATGAGTCCTCATCTTTGGAAAGGCGGCTGTACTTTTTTTCTTAATTACAAGCCTATTCAAGACTCCTGGTGACTCATTTATGAAGCGCGCGTAGGCACAGATTTGATCGTAAAGTGTGCGTCCCCCAAAATTTACGGCAAAGTCCATATTTCTTAAAACTGTCTTTGACGTGGAAAAGTGCCTAGCGCCATGTCAGGGCCTGAGCAGGCGCAGGCGCTATTGCTTGTCAGATTGCTGTAGGTATTTGGAAATATAAGCCAGTTTTGCTGCTCTTAAAGGATTTAAACATTGACAGGCGCTCTTTTATATGTCAGTGGCATTAAAAAGGCATCGATTATAATTCCGCAAGTGTTCAGCTGCGCACAATTTCAAGCTCATTTACGATTTACAGATTTAAGGTCAGAAAATGAGGCCTACGCGTGCTTTCTATGGGTACCTTCGTTTTATTAATAACAAGTGTGCGCTTTTGAGAAAGGGGCCTGATCATCAATGCCATGGATGTGGCACATTTCTAGGAGAGAGTATGAAATTGGCACATTCAGATCCACCCATTGCCTACGTGATGTTAATGAAAGAATTAATTCAGAGCATGTTGTGGGAAATGAGATTCGTTCCTAGGAGAAAGTTTGAAATTGGCCCTTTCAGATGTTCCAATTGATGACAGTGCTTACATTTGAAAACTTGTTGTGAATGAGATTTGCACCAGAACTATGATAGTTTCATCATGCCTCGCCAAAAACCTTCTGTCAGAAGTGGGATTTGAACCCACGCCTCCATTGGGAGACCAGAAACCTCACAAACTGAGAAGGTCGGACAACCTTGAGTCTGGCGCCTTAGACCGCTCGGCCATTCTGACACGGCTCATACATCCTAAAACTGATGTTACCGTGTCCAAAGTCATGTCAGTTCTCTGTTCTCCCAACATGTCATGCAATCCATTGTAGCATGTCTGTGTTTGTTGATGTTCCAACAGAACATGGTCCATGATCGTCACCCCAAAGCCCCAGTGGCCTAATGGATAAGGCACTGGCCTCCTAAGCCAGGGATTGTGGGTTCGAGTCCCATCTGGGGTGCCCTTCAGCAGAGTGGCGCAGCGGAAGCGTGCAGGGCCCATAACCCAGAGGTCGATGGATCGAAACCATCCTCTGCTAAGAGCCCTTTTCTTGAAGGCTTGCATGGCTCTGGCTCTAGGAAAAGGCTGGCAGAATGTTATCCAGTTTTCACCATAATTGGAAAGGCAGCTGTTCTTTATTTCTTAATTGCAAGTTTATTCAAGACACCTGAATCATTGGCATGGTGCCAACAGTCTACATCAGAGTGGCCTGCTTTGCCAGGGCCTGTAGGTTGAGTCGTGTCCGGGCTGTGCTCAAGCAGAGTGGCGCAGCGGAAGCGTGCTGGGCCCATAACCCAGAGGTCGATGGATCGAAACCATCCTCTGCTAGGTGTACTTTTATTAAAAGCCTGCATGGCTCCGGCTCTGAGAAAACGCTGACAAAACATTACATCATTACACCACGTGTCCTCGTCATTGGAAAGGCAGCTGTACCTTATTTCTTAATTACGAGATTTTCAAGACACCTGAATCCTTGGCATGATGCCAAATTTCTACATCAGTGTGGCCTTCTTAGCTAGGGACGCTAGGTGGAGTCGTGCCCTGGAGCGTGTAAGCAGAGTGGCGCAGCGGAAGCGTGCTGGGCCCATAACCCAGAGGTCGATGGATCGAAACCATCCTCTGCTAGCAGTCCTTTAGTTAAAAGCCTGCATGGCTCTGAGAAAACGCTGACAAGACATTACTTCGTTTCACCATGAGTCCTCATCTTTGGAAAGGCGACTGTACTTTTTTTCTTAATTACAAGCCTATTCAAGACTCCTTGTGACTCATTTATGAAGCGCGCGTAGGCACAGATTTGATCGTAAAGTGTGCGTCCCCCAAAATTTACGGCAAAGTCCATATTTCTTAAAACTGTCTTTGACGTGGAAAAGTGCCTAGCGCCATGTCAGGGCCTGAGCAGGCGCAGGCGCTATTGCTTGTCAGATTGCTGTAGGTATTTGGAAATATAAGCCATTTTTGCTGCTCTTAAAGGATTTAAACATTGACAGGCGCTCTTTTATATGTCAGTGGCATTAAAAAGGCATCGATTATAATTCCGCAAGTGTTCAGCTGCGCACAATTTCAAGCTCATTTACGATTTACAGATTTAAGGTCAGAAAATGAGGCCTACGCGTGCTTTCTATGGGTACCTTCGTTTTATTAATAACAAGTGTGCGCTTTTGAGAAAGGGGCCTGATCATCAATGCCATGGATGTGGCACATTTCTAGGAGAGAGTATGAAATTGGCACATTCAGATCCACCCATTGCCTACGTGATGTTAATGAAAGAATTAATTCAGAGCATGTTGTGGGAAATGAGATTCGTTCCTAGGAGAAAGTTTGAAATTGGCCCTTTCAGATGTTCCAATTGATGACAGTGCTTACATTTGAAAACTTGTTGTGAATGAGATTTGCACCAGAACTATGATAGTTTCATCATGCCTCGCCAAAAACCTTCTGTCAGAAGTGGGATTTGAACCCACGCCTCCATTGGGAGACCAGAAACCTCACAAACTGAGAAGGTCGGACAACCTTGAGTCTGGCGCCTTAGACCGCTCGGCCATTCTGACAAGGCTCATACATCCTAAAACTGATGTTACCGTGTCCAAAGTCATGTCAGTTCTCTGTTCTCCCAACATGTCATGCAATCCATTGTAGCATGTCTGTGTTTGTTGATGTTCCAACAGAACATGGTCCATGATCGTCACCCCAAAGCCCCAGTGGCCTAATGGATAAGGCACTGGCCTCCTAAGCCAGGGATTGTGGGTTCGAGTCCCATTTGGGGTGCCCTTCAGCAGAGTGGCGCAGCGGAAGCGTGCTGGGCCCATAACCCAGAGGGCGATGGATCGAAACCATCCTCTGCTAAGAGCCCTTTTCTTGAAGGCTTGCATGGCTCTGGCTCTAGGAAAAGGCTGGCAGAATGTTATCCAGTTTTCACCATAATTGGAAAGGCAGCTGTTCTTTATTTCTTAATTGCAAGTTTATTCAAGACACCTGAATCATTGGCATGGTGCCAACAGTCTACATCAGAGTGGCCTGCTTTGCCAGGGCCTGTAGGTTGAGTCGTGTCCGGGCTGTGCTCAAGCAGAGTGGCGCAGCGGAAGCGTGCTGGGCCCATAACCCAGAGGTCGATGGATCGAAACCATCCTCTGCTAGGTGTACTTTTATTAAAAGCCTGCATGGCTCCGGCTCTGAGAAAACGCTGACAAAACATTACATCATTACACCACGTGTCCTCGTCATTGGAAAGGCAGCTGTACCTTATTTCTTAATTACGAGTTTTTCAAGACACCTGAATCCTTGGCATGATGCCAAAATTCTACATCAGTGTGGCCTTCTTAGCTAGGGACGCTAGGTGGAGTCGTGCCCTGGAGCGTGTAAGCAGAGTGGCGCAGCGGAAGCGTGCTGGGCCCATAACCCAGAGGTCGATGGATCGAAACCATCCTCTGCTAGCAGTCCTTTAGTTAAAAGCCTGCATGGCTCTGAGAAAACGCTGACAAGACATTACTTCGTTTCACCATGAGTCTTCATCTTTGGAAAGGCGGCTGTACTTTTTTTCTTAATTACAAGCCTATTCAAGACTCCTGGTGACTCATTTATGAAGTGCGCGTAGGCACAGATTTGATCGTAAAGTGTGCGTCCCCCAAAATTTACGGCAAAGTCCATATTTCTTAAAACTGTCTTTGACGTGGAAAAGTGCCTAGCGCCATGTCAGGGCCTGAGCAGGCGCAGGCGCTATTGCTTGTCAGATTGCTGTAGGTATTTGGAAATATAAGCCATTTTTGCTGCTCTTAAAGGATTTAAACATTGACAGGCGCTCTTTTATATGTCAGTGGCATTAAAAAGGCATCGATTATAATTCCGCAAGTGTTCAGCTGCGCACAATTTCAAGCTCATTTACGATTTACAGATTTAAGGTCAGAAAATGAGGCCTACGCGTGCTTTCTATGGGTACCTTCGTTTTATTAATAACAAGTGTGCGCTTTTGAGAAAGGGGCCTGATCATCAATGCCATGGATGTGGCACATTTCTAGGAGAGAGTATGAAATTGGCACATTCAGATCCACCCATTGCCTACGTGATGTTAATGAAAGAATTAATTCAGAGCATGTTGTGGGAAATGAGATTCGTTCCTAGGAGAAAGTTTGAAATTGGCCCTTTCAGATGTTCCAATTGATGACAGTGCTTACATTTGAAAACTTGTTGTGAATGAGATTTGCACCAGAACTATGATAGTTTCATCATGCCTCGCCAAAAACCTTCTGTCAGAAGTGGGATTTGAACCCACGCCTCCATTGGGAGACCAGAAACCTCACAAACTGAGAAGGTCGGACAACCTTGAGTCTGGCGCCTTAGACCGCTCGGCCATTCTGACACGGCTCATACATCCTAAAACTGATGTTACCGTGTCCAAAGTCATTTCAGTTCTCTGTTCTCCCAACATGTCATGCAATCCATTGTAGCATGTCTGTGTTTGTTGATGTTCCAACAGAACATGGTCCATGATCGTCACCCCAAAGCCCCAGTGGCCTAATGGATAAGGCACTGGCCTCCTAAGCCAGGGATTGTGGGTTCGAGTCCCATCTGGGGTGCCCTTCAGCAGAGTGGCGCAGCGGAAGCGTGCTGGGCCCATAACCCAGAGGTCGATGGATCGAAACCATCCTCTGCTAAGAGCCCTTTTCTTGAAGGCTTGCATGGCTCTGGCTCTAGGAAAAGGCTGGCAGAATGTTATCCAGTTTTCACCATAATTGGAAAGGCAGCTGTTCTTTATTTCTTAATTGCAAGTTTATTCAAGACACCTGAATCATTGGCATGGTGCCAACAGTCTACATCAGAGTGGCCTGCTTTGCCAGGGCCTGTAGGTTGAGTCGTGTCCGGGCTGTGCTCAAGCAGAGTGGCGCAGCGGAAGCGTGCTGGGCCCATAACCCAGAGGTCGATGGATCAAAACCATCCTCTGCTAGGTGTACTTTTATTAAAAGCCTGCATGGCTCCGGCTCTGAGAAAACGCTGACAAAACATTACATCATTACACCACGTGTCCTCGTCATTGGAAAGGCAGCTGTACCTTATTTCTTAATTACGAGTTTTTCAAGACACCTGAATCCTTGGCATGATGCCAAAATTCTACATCAGTGTGGCCTTCTTAGCTAGGGACGCTAGGTGGAGTCGTGCCCTGGAGCGTGTAAGCAGAGTGGCGCAGCGGAAGCGTGCTGGGCCCATAACCCAGAGGTCGATGGATCGAAACCATCCTCTGTTAGCAGTCCTTTAGTTAAAAGCCTGCATGGCTCTGAGAAAACGCTGACAAGACATTACTTCGTTTCACCATGAGTCCTCATCTTTGGAAAGGCGGCTGTACTTTTTTTCTTAATTACAAGCCTATTCAAGACTCCTGGTGACTCATTTATGAAGCGCGCGTAGGCACAGATTTGATCGTAAAGTGTGCGTCCCCCAAAATTTACGGCAAAGTCCATATTTCTTAAAACTGTCTTTGACGTGGAAAAGTGCCTAGCGCCATGTCAGGGCCTGAGCAGGCGCAGGCGCTATTGCTTGTCAGATTGCTGTAGGTATTTGGAAATATAAGCCATTTTTGCTGCTCTTAAAGGATTTAAACATTGACAGGCGCTCTTTTATATGTCAGTGGCATTAAAAAGGCATCGATTATAATTCCGCAAGTGTTCAGCTGCGCACAATTTCAAGCTCATTTACGATTTACAGATTTAAGGTCAGAAAATGAGGCCTACGCGTGCTTTCTATGGGTACCTTCGTTTTATTAATAACAAGTGTGCGCTTTTGAGAAAGGGGCCTGATCATCAATGCCATGGATGTGGCACATTTCTAGGAGAGAGTATGAAATTGGCACATTCAGATCCACCCATTGCCTACGTGATGTTAATGAAAGAATTAATTCAGAGCATGTTGTGGGAAATGAGATTCGTTCCTAGGAGAAAGTTTGAAATTGGCCCTTTCAGATGTTCCAATTGATGACAGTGCTTACATTTGAAAACTTGTTGTGAATGAGATTTGCACCAGAACTATGATAGTTTCATCATGCCTTGCCAAAAACCTTCTGTCAGAAGTGGGATTTGAACCCACGCCTCCATTGGGAGACCAGAAACCTCACAAACTGAGAAGGTCGGACAACCTTGAGTCTGGCGCCTTAGACCGCTCGGCCATTCTGACACGGCTCATACATCCTAAAACTGATGTTACCGTGTCCAAAGTCATGTCAGTTCTCTGTTCTCCCAACATGTCATGCAATCCATTGTAGCATGTCTGTGTTTGTTGATGTTCCAACAGAACATGGTCCATGATCGTCACCCCAAAGCCCCAGTGGCCTAATGGATAAGGCACTGGCCTCCTAAGCCAGGGATTGTGGGTTCGAGTCCCATCTGGGGTGCCCTTCAGCAGAGTGGCGCAGCGGAAGCGTGCTGGGCCCATAACCCAGAGGTCGATGGATCGAAACCATCCTCTGCTAAGAGCCCTTTTCTTGAAGGCTTGCATGGCTCTGGCTCTAGGAAAAGGCTGGCAGAATGTTATCCAGTTTTCACCATAATTGGAAAGGCAGCTGTTCTTTATTTCTTAATTGCAAGTTTATTCAAGACACCTGAACCATTGGCATGGTGCCAACAGTCTACATCAGAGTGGCCTGCTTTGCCAGGGCCTGTAGGTTGAGTCGTGTCTGGGCTGTGCTCAAGCAGAGTGGCGCAGCGGAAGCGTGCTGGGCCCATAACCCAGAGGTCGATGGATCGAAACCATCCTCTGCTAGGTGTACTTTTATTAAAAGCCTGCATGGCTCCGGCTCTGAGAAAACGCTGACAAAACATTACATCATTACACCACGTGTCCTCGTCATTGGAAAGGCAGCTGTACCTTATTTCTTAATTACGAGTTTTTCAAGACACCTGAATCCTTGGCATGATGCCAAAATTCTACATCAGTGTGGCCTTCTTAGCTAGGGACGCTAGGTGGAGTCGTGCCCTGGAGCGTGTAAGCAGAGTGGCGCAGCGGAAGCGTGCTGGGCCCATAACCCAGAGGTCGATGGATCGAAACCATCCTCTGCTAGCAGTCCTTTAGTTAAAAGCCTGCATGGCTCTGAGAAAACGCTGACAAGACATTACTTCGTTTCACCATGAGTCCTCATCTTTGGAAAGGCGGCTGTACTTTTTTTCTTAATTACAAGCCTATTCAAGACTCCTGGTGACTCATTTATGAAGCGCGCGTAGGCACAGATTTGATCGTAAAGTGTGCGTCCCCCAAAATTTACGGCAAAGTCCATATTTCTTAAAACTGTCTTTGACGTGGAAAAGTGCCTAGCGCCATGTCAGGGCCTGAGCAGGCGCAGGCGCTATTGCTTGTCAGATTGCTGTAGGTATTTGGAAATATAAGCCATTTTTGCTGCTCTTAAAGGATTTAAACATTGACAGGCGCTCTTTTATATGTCAGTGGCATTAAAAAGGCATCGATTATAATTCCGCAAGTGTTCAGCTGCGCACAATTTCAAGCTCATTTACGATTTACAGATTTAAGGTCAGAAAATGAGGCCTACGCGTGCTTTCTATGGGTACCTTCGTTTTATTAATAACAAGTGTGCGCTTTTGAGAAAGGGGCCTGATCATCAATGCCATGGATGTGGCACATTTCTAGGAGAGAGTATGAAATTGGCACATTCAGATCCACCCATTGCCTACGTGATGTTAATGAAAGAATTAATTCAGAGCATGTTGTGGGAAATGAGATTCGTTCCTAGGAGAAAGTTTGAAATTGGCCCTTTCAGATGTTCCAATTGATGACAGTGCTTACATTTGAAAACTTGTTGTGAATGAGATTTGCACCAGAACTATGATAGTTTCATCATGCCTCGCCAAAAACCTTCTGTCAGAAGTGGGATTTGAACCCACGCCTCCATTGGGAGACCAGAAACCTCACAAACTGAGAAGGTCGGACAACCTTGAGTCTGGCGCCTTAGACCGCTCGGCCATTCTGACACGGCTCATACATCCTAAAACTGATGTTACCGTGTCCAAAGTCATGTCAGTTCTCTGTTCTCCCAACATGTCATGCAATCCATTGTAGCATGTCTGTGTTTGTTGATGTTCCAACAGAGCATGGTCCATGATCGTCACCCCAAAGCCCCAGTGGCCTAATGGATAAGGCACTGGCCTCCTAAGCCAGGGATTGTGGGTTCGAGTCCCATCTGGGGTGCCCTTCAGCAGAGTGGCGCAGCGGAAGCGTGCTGGGCCCATAACCCAGAGGTCGATGGATCGAAACCATCCTCTGCTAAGAGCCCTTTTCTTGAAGGCTTGCATGGCTCTGGCTCTAGGAAAAGGCTGGCAGAATGTTATCCAGTTTTCACCATAATTGGAAAGGCAGCTGTTCTTTATTTCTTAATTGCAAGTTTATTCAAGACACCTGAATCATTGGCATGGTGCCAACAGTCTACATCAGAGTGGCCTGCTTTGCCAGGGCCTGTAGGTTGAGTCGTGTCCGGGCTGTGCTCAAGCAGAGTGGCGCAGCGGAAGCGTGCTGGGCCCATAACCCAGAGGTCGATGGATCGAAACCATCCTCTGCTAGGTGTACTTTTATTAAAAGCCTGCATGGCTCCGGCTCTGAGAAAACGCTGACAAAACATTACATCATTACACCACGTGTCCTCGTCATTGGAAAGGCAGCTGTACCTTATTTCTTAATTACGAGTTTTTCAAGACACCTGAATCCTTGGCATGATGCCAAAATTCTACATCAGTGTGGCCTTCTTAGCTAGGGACGCTAGGTGGAGTCGTGCCCTGGAGCGTGTAAGCAGAGTGGCGCAGCGGAAGCGTGCTGGGCCCATAACCCAGAGGTCGATGGATCGAAACCATCCTCTGCTAGCAGTCCTTTAGTTAAAAGCCTGCATGGCTCTGAGAAAACGCTGACAAGACATTACTTCGTTTCACCATGAGTCCTCATCTTTGGAAAGGCGGCTGTACTTTTTTTCTTAATTACAAGCCTATTCAAGACTCCTGGTGACTCATTTATGAAGCGCGCGTAGGCACAGATTTGATCGTAAAGTGTGCGTCCCCCAAAATTTACGGCAAAGTCCATATTTCTTAAAACTGTCTTTGACGTGGAAAAGTGCCTAGCGCCATGTCAGGGCCTGAGCAGGCGCAGGCGCTATTGCTTGTCAGATTGCTGTAGGTATTTGGAAATATAAGCCATTTTTGCTGCTCTTAAAGGATTTAAACATTGACAGGCGCTCTTTTATATGTCAGTGGCATTAAAAAGGCATCGATTATAATTCCGCAAGTGTTCAGCTGCGCACAATTTCAAGCTCATTTACGATTTACAGATTTAAGGTCAGAAAATGAGGCCTACGCGTGCTTTCTATGGGTACCTTCGTTTTATTAATAACAAGTGTGCGCTTTTGAGAAAGGGGCCTGATCATCAATGCCATGGATGTGGCACATTTCTAGGAGAGAGTATGAAATTGGCACATTCAGATCCACCCATTGCCTACGTGATGTTAATGAAAGAATTAATTCAGAGCATGTTGTGGGAAATGAGATTCGTTCCTAGGAGAAAGTTTGAAATTGGCCCTTTCAGATGTTCCAATTGATGACAGTGCTTACATTTGAAAACTTGTTGTGAATGAGATTTGCACCAGAACTATGATAGTTTCATCATGCCTCGCCAAAAACCTTCTGTCAGAAGTGGGATTTGAACCCACGCCTCCATTGGGAGACCAGAAACCTCACAAACTGAGAAGGTCGGACAACCTTGAGTCTGGCGCCTTAGACCGCTCGGCCATTCTGACAAGGCTCATACATCCTAAAACTGATGTTACCGTGTCCAAAGTCATGTCAGTTCTCTGTTCTCCCAACATGTCATGCAATCCATTGTAGCATGTCTGTGTTTGTTGATGTTCCAACAGAACATGGTCCATGATCGTCACCCCAAAGCCCCAGTGGCCTAATGGATAAGGCACTGGCCTCCTAAGCCAGGGATTGTGGGTTCGAGTCCCATTTGGGGTGCCCTTCAGCAGAGTGGCGCAGCGGAAGCGTGCTGGGCCCATAACCCAGAGGTCGATGGATCGAAACCATCCTCTGCTAAGAGCCCTTTTCTTGAAGGCTTGCATGGCTCTGGCTCTAGGAAAAGGCTGGCAGAATGTTATCCAGTTTTCACCATAATTGGAAAGGCAGCTGTTCTTTATTTCTTAATTGCAAGTTTATTCAAGACACCTGAATCATTGGCATGGTGCCAACAGTCTACATCAGAGTGGCCTGCTTTGCCAGGGCCTGTAGGTTGAGTCGTGTCCGGGCTGTGCTCAAGCAGAGTGGCGCAGCGGAAGCGTGCTGGGCCCATAACCCAGAGGTCGATGGATCGAAACCATCCTCTGCTAGGTGTACTTTTATTAAAAGCCTGCATGGCTCCGGCTCTGAGAAAACGCTGACAAAACATTACATCATTACACCACGTGTCCTCGTCATTGGAAAGGCAGCTGTACCTTATTTCTTAATTACGAGTTTTTCAAGACACCTGAATCCTTGGCATGATGCCAAAATTCTACATCAGTGTGGCCTTCTTAGCTAGGGACGCTAGGTGGAGTCGTGCCCTGGAGCGTGTAAGCAGAGTGGCGCAGCGGAAGCGTGCTGGGCCCATAACCCAGAGGTCGATGGATCGAAACCATCCTCTGCTAGCAGTCCTTTAGTTAAAAGCCTGCATGGCTCTGAGAAAACGCTGACAAGACATTACTTCGTTTCACCATGAGTCTTCATCTTTGGAAAGGCGGCTGTACTTTTTTTCTTAATTACAAGCCTATTCAAGACTCCTGGTGACTCATTTATGAAGTGCGCGTAGGCACAGATTTGATCGTAAAGTGTGCGTCCCCCAAAATTTACGGCAAAGTCCATATTTCTTAAAACTGTCTTTGACGTGGAAAAGTGCCTAGCGCCATGTCAGGGCCTGAGCAGGCGCAGGCGCTATTGCTTGTCAGATTGCTGTAGGTATTTGGAAATATAAGCCATTTTTGCTGCTCTTAAAGGATTTAAACATTGACAGGCGCTCTTTTATATGTCAGTGGCATTAAAAAGGCATCGATTATAATTCCGCAAGTGTTCAGCTGCGCACAATTTCAAGCTCATTTACGATTTACAGATTTAAGGTCAGAAAATGAGGCCTACGCGTGCTTTCTATGGGTACCTTCGTTTTATTAATAACAAGTGTGCGCTTTTGAGAAAGGGGCCTGATCATCAATGCCATGGATGTGGCACATTTCTAGGAGAGAGTATGAAATTGGCACATTCAGATCCACCCATTGCCTACGTGATGTTAATGAAAGAATTAATTCAGAGCATGTTGTGGGAAATGAGATTCGTTCCTAGGAGAAAGTTTGAAATTGGCCCTTTCAGATGTTCCAATTGATGACAGTGCTTACATTTGAAAACTTGTTGTGAATGAGATTTGCACCAGAACTATGATAGTTTCATCATGCCTCGCCAAAAACCTTCTGTCAGAAGTGGGATTTGAACCCACGCCTCCATTGGGAGACCAGAAACCTCACAAACTGAGAAGGTCGGACAACCTTGAGTCTGGCGCCTTAGACCGCTCGGCCATTCTGACACGGCTCATACATCCTAAAACTGATGTTACCGTGTCCAAAGTCATTTCAGTTCTCTGTTCTCCCAACATGTCATGCAATCCATTGTAGCATGTCTGTGTTTGTTGATGTTCCAACAGAACATGGTCCATGATCGTCACCCCAAAGCCCCAGTGGCCTAATGGATAAGGCACTGGCCTCCTAAGCCAGGGATTGTGGGTTCGAGTCCCATCTGGGGTGCCCTTCAGCAGAGTGGCGCAGCGGAAGCGTGCTGGGCCCATAACCCAGAGGTCGATGGATCGAAACCATCCTCTGCTAAGAGCCCTTTTCTTGAAGGCTTGCATGGCTCTGGCTCTAGGAAAAGGCTGGCAGAATGTTATCCAGTTTTCACCATAATTGGAAAGGCAGCTGTTCTTTATTTCTTAATTGCAAGTTTATTCAAGACACCTGAATCATTGGCATGGTGCCAACAGTCTACATCAGAGTGGCCTGCTTTGCCAGGGCCTGTAGGTTGAGTCGTGTCCGGGCTGTGCTCAAGCAGAGTGGCGCAGCGGAAGCGTGCTGGGCCCATAACCCAGAGGTCGATGGATCGAAACCATCCTCTGCTAGGTGTACTTTTATTAAAAGCCTGCATGGCTCCGGCTCTGAGAAAACGCTGACAAAACATTACATCATTACACCACGTGTCCTCGTCATTGGAAAGGCAGCTGTACCTTATTTCTTAATTACGAGTTTTTCAAGACACCTGAATCCTTGGCATGATGCCAAAATTCTACATCAGTGTGGCCTTCTTAGCTAGGGACGCTAGGTGGAGTCGTGCCCTGGAGCGTGTAAGCAGAGTGGCGCAGCGGAAGCGTGCTGGGCCCATAACCCAGAGGTCGATGGATCGAAACCATCCTCTGCTAGCAGTCCTTTAGTTAAAAGCCTGCATGGCTCTGAGAAAACGCTGACAAGACATTACTTCGTTTCACCATGAGTCCTCATCTTTGGAAAGGCGGCTGTACTTTTTTTCTTAATTACAAGCCTATTCAAGACTCCTGGTGACTCATTTATGAAGCGCGCGTAGGCACAGATTTGATCGTAAAGTGTGCGTCCCCCAAAATTTACGGCAAAGTCCATATTTCTTAAAACTGTCTTTGACGTGGAAAAGTGCCTAGCGCCATGTCAGGGCCTGAGCAGGCGCAGGCGCTATTGCTTGTCAGATTGCTGTAGGTATTTGGAAATATAAGCCAGTTTTGCTGCTCTTAAAGGATTTAAACATTGACAGGCGCTCTTTTATATGTCAGTGGCATTAAAAAGGCATCGATTATAATTCCGCAAGTGTTCAGCTGCGCACAATTTCAAGCTCATTTACGATTTACAGATTTAAGGTCAGAAAATGAGGCCTACGCGTGCTTTCTATGGGTACCTTCGTTTTATTAATAACAAGTGTGCGCTTTTGAGAAAGGGGCCTGATCATCAATGCCATGGATGTGGCACATTTCTAGGAGAGAGTATGAAATTGGCACATTCAGATCCACCCATTGCCTACGTGATGTTAATGAAAGAATTAATTCAGAGCATGTTGTGGGAAATGAGATTCGTTCCTAGGAGAAAGTTTGAAATTGGCCCTTTCAGATGTTCCAATTGATGACAGTGCTTACATTTGAAAACTTGTTGTGAATGAGATTTGCACCAGAACTATGATAGTTTCATCATGCCTTGCCAAAAACCTTCTGTCAGAAGTGGGATTTGAACCCACGCCTCCATTGGGAGACCAGAAACCTCACAAACTGAGAAGGTCGGACAACCTTGAGTCTGGCGCCTTAGACCGCTCGGCCATTCTGACACGGCTCATACATCCTAAAACTGATGTTACCGTGTCCAAAGTCATGTCAGTTCTCTGTTCTCCCAACATGTCATGCAATCCATTGTAGCATGTCTGTGTTTGTTGATGTTCCAACAGAACATGGTCCATGATCGTCACCCCAAAGCCCCAGTGGCCTAATGGATAAGGCACTGGCCTCCTAAGCCAGGGATTGTGGGTTCGAGTCCCATCTGGGGTGCCCTTCAGCAGAGTGGCGCAGCGGAAGCGTGCTGGGCCCATAACCCAGAGGTCGATGGATCGAAACCATCCTCTGCTAAGAGCCCTTTTCTTGAAGGCTTGCATGGCTCTGGCTCTAGGAAAAGGCTGGCAGAATGTTATCCAGTTTTCACCATAATTGGAAAGGCAGCTGTTCTTTATTTCTTAATTGCAAGTTTATTCAAGACACCTGAATCATTGGCATGGTGCCAACAGTCTACATCAGAGTGGCCTGCTTTGCCAGGGCCTGTAGGTTGAGTCGTGTCCGGGCTGTGCTCAAGCAGAGTGGCGCAGCGGAAGCGTGCTGGGCCCATAACCCAGAGGTCGATGGATCGAAACCATCCTCTGCTAGGTGTACTTTTATTAAAAGCCTGCATGGCTCCGGCTCTGAGAAAACGCTGACAAAACATTACATCATTACACCACGTGTCCTCGTCATTGGAAAGGCAGCTGTACCTTATTTCTTAATTACGAGTTTTTCAAGACACCTGAATCCTTGGCATGATGCCAAAATTCTACATCAGTGTGGCCTTCTTAGCTAGGGACGCTAGGTGGAGTCGTGCCCTGGAGCGTGTAAGCAGAGTGGCGCAGCGGAAGCGTGCTGGGCCCATAACCCAGAGGTCGATGGATCGAAACCATCCTCTGCTAGCAGTCCTTTAGTTAAAAGCCTGCATGGCTCTGAGAAAACGCTGACAAGACATTACTTCGTTTCACCATGAGTCCTCATCTTTGGAAAGGCGGCTGTACTTTTTTTCTTAATTACAAGCCTATTCAAGACTCCTGGTGACTCATTTATGAAGCGCGCGTAGGCACAGATTTGATCGTAAAGTGTGCGTCCCCCAAAATTTACGGCAAAGTCCATATTTCTTAAAACTGTCTTTGACGTGGAAAAGTGCCTAGCGCCATGTCAGGGCCTGAGCAGGCGCAGGCGCTATTGCTTGTCAGATTGCTGTAGGTATTTGGAAATATAAGCCAGTTTTGCTGCTCTTAAAGGATTTAAACATTGACAGGCGCTCTTTTATATGTCAGTGGCATTAAAAAGGCATCGATTATAATTCCGCAAGTGTTCAGCTGCGCACAATTTCAAGCTCATTTACGATTTACAGATTTAAGGTCAGAAAATGAGGCCTACGCGTGCTTTCTATGGGTACCTTCGTTTTATTAATAACAAGTGTGCGCTTTTGAGAAAGGGGCCTGATCATCAATGCCATGGATGTGGCACATTTCTAGGAGAGAGTATGAAATTGGCACATTCAGATCCACCCATTGCCTACGTGATGTTAATGAAAGAATTAATTCAGAGCATGTTGTGGGAAATGAGATTCGTTCCTAGGAGAAAGTTTGAAATTGGCCCTTTCAGATGTTCCAATTGATGACAGTGCTTACATTTGAAAACTTGTTGTGAATGAGATTTGCACCAGAACTATGATAGTTTCATCATGCCTTGCCAAAGGCCTTCTGTCAGAAGTGGGATTTGAACCCACGCCTCCATTGGGAGACCAGAAACCTCACAAACTGAGAAGGTCGGACAACCTTGAGTCTGGCGCCTTAGACCGCTCGGCCATTCTGACACGGCTCATACATCCTAAAACTGATGTTACGGTGTCCAAAGTCATGTCAGTTCTCTGTTCTCCCAACATGTCATGCAATCCATTGTAGCATGTCTGTGTTTGTTGATGTTCCAACAGAACATGGTCCATGATCGTCACCCCAAAGCCCCAGTGGCCTAATGGATAAGGCACTGGCCTCCTAAGCCAGGGATTGTGGGTTCGAGTCCCATCTGGGGTGCCCTTCAGCAGAGTGGCGCAGCGGAAGCGTGCTGGGCCCATAACCCAGAGGTCGATGGATCGAAACCATCCTCTGCTAAGAGCCCTTTTCTTGAAGGCTTGCATGGCTCTGGCTCTAGGAAAAGGCTGGCAGAATGTTATCCAGTTTTCACCATAATTGGAAAGGCAGCTGTTCTTTATTTCTTAATTGCAAGTTTATTCAAGACACCTGAACCATTGGCATGGTGCCAACAGTCTACATCAGAGTGGCCTGCTTTGCCAGGGCCTGTAGGTTGAGTCGTGTCCGGGCTGTGCTCAAGCAGAGTGGCGCAGCGGAAGCGTGCTGGGCCCATAACCCAGAGGTCGATGGATCGAAACCATCCTCTGCTAGGTGTACTTTTATTAAAAGCCTGCATGGCTCCGGCTCTGAGAAAACGCTGACAAAACATTACATCATTACACCACGTGTCCTCGTCATTGGAAAGGCAGCTGTACCTTATTTCTTAATTACGAGTTTTTCAAGACACCTGAATCCTTGGCATGATGCCAAAATTCTACATCAGTGTGGCCTTCTTAGCTAGGGACGCTAGGTGGAGTCGTGCCCTGGAGCGTGTAAGCAGAGTGGCGCAGCGGAAGCGTGCTGGGCCCATAACCCAGAGGTCGATGGATCGAAACCATCCTCTGCTAGCAGTCCTTTAGTTAAAAGCCTGCATGGCTCTGAGAAAACGCTGACAAGACATTACTTCGTTTCACCATGAGTCCTCATCTTTGGAAAGGCGGCTGTACTTTTTTTCTTAATTACAAGCCTATTCAAGACTCCTGGTGACTCATTTATGAAGCGCGCGTAGGCACAGATTTGATCGTAAAGTGTGCGTCCCCCAAAATTTACGGCAAAGTCCATATTTCTTAAAACTGTCTTTGACGTGGAAAAGTGCCTAGCGCCATGTCAGGGCCTGAGCAGGCGCAGGCGCTATTGCTTGTCAGATTGCTGTAGGTATTTGGAAATATAAGCCATTTTTGCTGCTCTTAAAGGATTTAAACATTGACAGGCGCTCTTTTATATGTCAGTGGCATTAAAAAGGCATCGATTATAATTCCGCAAGTGTTCAGCTGCGCACAATTTCAAGCTCATTTACGATTTACAGATTTAAGGTCAGAAAATGAGGCCTACGCGTGCTTTCTATGGGTACCTTCGTTTTATTAATAACAAGTGTGCGCTTTTGAGAAAGGGGCCTGATCATCAATGCCATGGATGTGGCACATTTCTAGGAGAGAGTATGAAATTGGCACATTCAGATCCACCCATTGCCTACGTGATGTTAATGAAAGAATTAATTCAGAGCATGTTGTGGGAAATGAGATTCGTTCCTAGGAGAAAGTTTGAAATTGGCCCTTTCAGATGTTCCAATTGATGACAGTGCTTACATTTGAAAACTTGTTGTGAATGAGATTTGCACCAGAACTATGATAGTTTCATCATGCCTCGCCAAAAACCTTCTGTCAGAAGTGGGATTTGAACCCACGCCTCCATTGGGAGACCAGAAACCTCACAAACTGAGAAGGTCGGACAACCTTGAGTCTGGCGCCTTAGACCGCTCGGCCATTCTGACACGGCTCATACATCCTAAAACTGATGTTACCGTGTCCAAAGTCATGTCAGTTCTCTGTTCTCCCAACATGTCATGCAATCCATTGTAGCATGTCTGTGTTTGTTGATGTTCCAACAGAACATGGTCCATGATCGTCACCCCAAAGCCCCAGTGGCCTAATGGATAAGGCACTGGCCTCCTAAGCCAGGGATTGTGGGTTCGAGTCCCATCTGGGGTGCCCTTCAGCAGAGTGGCGCAGCGGAAGCGTGCTGGGCCCATAACCCAGAGGTCGATGGATCGAAACCATCCTCTGCTAAGAGCCCTTTTCTTGAAGGCTTGCATGGCTCTGGCTCTAGGAAAAGGCTGGCAGAATGTTATCCAGTTTTCACCATAATTGGAAAGGCAGCTGTTCTTTATTTCTTAATTGCAAGTTTATTCAAGACACCTGAATCATTGGCATGGTGCCAACAGTCTACATCAGAGTGGCCTGCTTTGCCAGGGCCTGTAGGTTGAGTCGTGTCCGGGCTGTGCTCAAGCAGAGTGGCGCAGCGGAAGCGTGCTGGGCCCATAACCCAGAGGTCGATGGATCGAAACCATCCTCTGCTAGGTGTACTTTTATTAAAAGCCTGCATGGCTCCGGCTCTGAGAAAACGCTGACAAAACATTACATCATTACACCACGTGTCCTTGTCATTGGAAAGGCAGCTGTACCTTATTTCTTAATTACGAGTTTTTCAAGACACCTGAATCCTTGGCATGATGCCAAAATTCTACATCAGTGTGGCCTTCTTAGCTAGGGACGCTAGGTGGAGTCGTGCCCTGGAGCGTGTAAGCAGAGTGGCGCAGCGGAAGCGTGCTGGGCCCATAACCCAGAGGTCGATGGATCGAAACCATCCTCTGCTAGCAGTCCTTTAGTTAAAAGCCTGCATGGCTCTGAGAAAACGCTGACAAGACATTACTTCGTTTCACCATGAGTCCTCATCTTTGGAAAGGCGGCTGTACTTTTTTTCTTAATTACAAGCCTATTCAAGACTCTTGGTGACTCATTTATGAAGCGCGCGTAGGCACAGATTTGATCGTAAAGTGTGCGTCCCCCAAAATTTACGGCAAAGTCCATATTTCTTAAAACTGTCTTTGACGTGGAAAAGTGCCTAGCGCCATGTCAGGGCCTGAGCAGGCGCAGGCGCTATTGCTTGTCAGATTGCTGTAGGTATTTGGAAATATAAGCCATTTTTGCTGCTCTTAAAGGATTTAAACATTGACAGGCGCTCTTTTATATGTCAGTGGCATTAAAAAGGCATCGATTATAATTCCGCAAGTGTTCAGCTGCGCACAATTTCAAGCTCATTTACGATTTACAGATTTAAGGTCAGAAAATGAGGCCTACGCGTGCTTTCTATGGGTACCTTCGTTTTATTAATAACAAGTGTGCGCTTTTGAGAAAGGGGCCTGATCATCAATGCCATGGATGTGGCACATTTCTAGGAGAGAGTATGAAATTGGCACATTCAGATCCACCCATTGCCTACGTGATGTTAATGAAAGAATTAATTCAGAGCATGTTGTGGGAAATGAGATTCGTTCCTAGGAGAAAGTTTGAAATTGGCCCTTTCAGATGTTCCAATTGATGACAGTGCTTACATTTGAAAACTTGTTGTGAATGAGATTTGCACCAGAACTATGATAGTTTCATCATGCCTCGCCAAAAACCTTCTGTCAGAAGTGGGATTTGAACCCACGCCTCCATTGGGAGACCAGAAACCTCACAAACTGAGAAGGTCGGACAACCTTGAGTCTGGCGCCTTAGACCGCTCGGCCATTCTGACACGGCTCATACATCCTAAAACTGATGTTACCGTGTCCAAAGTCATGTCAGTTCTCTGTTCTCCCAACATGTCATGCAATCCATTGTAGCATGTCTGTGTTTGTTGATGTTCCAACAGAACATGGTCCATGATCGTCACCCCAAAGCCCCAGTGGCCTAATGGATAAGGCACTGGCCTCCTAAGCCAGGGATTGTGGGTTCGAGTCCCATCTGGGGTGCCCTTCAGCAGAGTGGCGCAGCGGAAGCGTGCTGGGCCCATAACCCAGAGGTCGATGGATCGAAACCATCCTCTGCTAAGAGCCCTTTTCTTGAAGGCTTGCATGGCTCTGGCTCTAGGAAAAGGCTGGCAGAATGTTATCCAGTTTTCACCATAATTGGAAAGGCAGCTGTTCTTTATTTCTTAATTGCAAGTTTATTCAAGACACCTGAATCATTGGCATGGTGCCAACAGTCTACATCAGAGTGGCCTGCTTTGCCAGGGCCTGTAGGTTGAGTCGTGTCCGGGCTGTGCTCGAGCAGAGTGGCGCAGCGGAAGCGTGCTGGGCCCATAACCCAGAGGTCGATGGATCGAAACCATCCTCTGCTAGGTGTACTTTTATTAAAAGCCTGCATGGCTCCGGCTCTGAGAAAACGCTGAGAAAACATTACGTCATTACACCACGTGTCCTCGTTATTGGAAAGGCAGCTGTACCTTATTTCTTAATTACGAGTTTTTCAAGACACCTGAATCCTTGGCATGATGCCAAAATTCTACATCAGTGTGGCCTTCTTAGCTAGGGACGCTAGGTGGAGTCGTGCCCTGGAGCGTGTAAGCAGAGTGGCGCAGCGGAAGCGTGCTGGGCCCATAACCCAGAGGTCGATGGATCGAAACCATCCTCTGCTAGCAGTCCTTTAGTTAAAAGCCTGCATGGCTCTGAGAAAACGCTGACAAGACATTACTTCGTTTCACCATGAGTCCTCATCTTTGGAAAGGCGGCTGTACTTTTTTTCTTAATTACAAGCCTATTCAAGACTCCTGGTGACTCATTTATGAAGCGCGCGTAGGCACAGATTTGATCGTAAAGTGTGCGTCCCCCAAAATCTACGGCAAAGTCCATATTTCTTAAAACTGTCTTTGACGTGGAAAAGTGCCTAGCGCCATGTCAGGGCCTGAGCAGGCGCACGCGCTATTGCTTGTCAGATTGCTGTAGGTATTTGGAAATATAAGCCATTTTTGCTGCTCTTAAAGGATTTAAACATTGACAGGCGCTCTTTTATATGTCAGTGGCATTAAAAAGGCATCGATTATAATTCCGCAAGTGTTCAGCTGCGCACAATTTCAAGCTCATTTACGATTTACAGATTTAAGGTCAGAAAATGAGGCCTACGCGTGCTTTTTATGGGTACCTTCGTTTTATTAATAACAAGTGTGCGCTTTTGAGAAAGGGGCCTGATCATCAATGCCATGGATGTGGCACATTTCTAGGAGAGAGTATGAAATTGGCACATTCAGATCCACCCATTGCCTACGTGATGTTAATGAAAGAATTAATTCAGAGCATGTTGTGGGAAATGAGATTCGTTCCTAGGAGAAAGTTTGAAATTGGCCCTTTCAGATGTTCCAATTGATGACAGTGCTTACATTTGAAAACTTGTTGTGAATGAGATTTGCACCAGAACTATGATAGTTTCATCATGCCTCGCCAAAAACCTTCTGTCAGAAGTGGGATTTGAACCCACGCCTCCATTGGGAGACCAGAAACCTCACAAACTGAGAAGGTCGGACAACCTTGAGTCTGGCGCCTTAGACCGCTCGGCCATTCTGACAAGGCTCATACATCCTAAAACTGATGTTACCGTGTCCAAAGTCATGTCAGTTCTCTGTTCTCCCAACATGTCATGCAATCCATTGTAGCATGTCTGTGTTTGTTGATGTTCCAACAGAACATGGTCCATGATCGTCACCCCAAAGCCCCAGTGGCCTAATGGATAAGGCACTGGCCTCTAAGCCAGGGATTGTGGGTTCGAGTCCCATCTGGGGTGCGCTTCAGCAGAGTGGCGCAGCGGAAGCGTGCTGGGCCCATAACCCAGAGGTCGATGGATCGAAACCATCCTCTGCTAAGAGCCCTTTTCTTGAAGGCTTGCATGGCTCTGGCTCTGAGAAAAGGCTGGCAGAATGTTATCCCGTTTTCACCATAATTGGAAAGGCAGCTGTTCTTTATTTCTTAATTGCAAGTTTATTCAAGACACCTGAATCATTGGCATGGTGCCAACAGTCTACATCAGAGTGGCCTGCTTTGCCAGGGCCTGTAGGTTGAGTCGTGTCCGGGCTGTGCTCGAGCAGAGAGGTGCAGCGGAAGCGTTATGAAGGTATATTTGGTGCAAAACAACTGCACACCTGTGACAGTGGAATTTGTATTTGTAGAGATAATCCACACATGTGTATCAGTAAATTTGAAGTCACAGATGAAGAGTTGCAAACTTGTAGATTTTTTTTCTTTCCCTCAAATACAACACAACAGTTACACATTCACAAATCCTTCAGTGCAGCTGCACAAATCCCATTTTACAAATCACAGATTAAGAAACTCACAAGCTCACGTTTTTTGCTACAATTGCTACAGTAAATATGGTGCAAAACCTACTTGAACACCTGCATCAAAGTATGTGAAGTCACACACAAATTTTGTACATTCGCAAATCAGTTTGTGCATCTGTGCGATGAGAGTTGCATGTGTGTAAAAATTTTTTTTCACAAATATATATATTTTTTTTTTATATTTTCTAGCACAAACACAAGTACATAAATACAACTGCTTGAATCTGCTGCTACGAGTTTCAAACACTCTTTTTTGTGTGCTCTCTGTTTTGCACCAAATATCTCGAGATAAGTGGTGCGAAAGTGATTTGTATACCTGTAGGCTATGTTCAGCACTTCCCACCAGGTGGCGCCCGACACTCACTGAAGCAGAGTTTATTAATTACCAGCAATGTTTCAGCAAGGTAAATCGCCTTTATCAAGGTATTATTTTCACCAAGTGGAGAACAATATAAATGGGAGTGCTAATTATACACAGATGAAGGTAATTACATACAATATTCCAATGATTCATTAATAAACAAAATATAAGTTCCATTAATCTCAAACCATCAATATAAGTAGATTAAAAAATACAAGCAGCAAATACACACATAGGCAAACATTTAAATAAGATACATGCTTTTTCTTCTAATATACTAATTTGGATGATTATTTCTGTCTTTTTGAATCGGGTAACTGAACAACTAAATTGTTTTTATTATTATCTAAACAGTTGTTCTGATTTCTTAACATTTACCCTGGATGCTAACCCAAATCAAATCAGCTTTTTAGACTTGTGGGTAGCTTGTAATTTTTTACATAGGGATCCGATTAAAAAACCTACAGCTCGTAATACACTATTGAGAGTGGATTCTTATTGTCATGAGCAGGGCCGTACAGAGGATTTTATAAATACCAAGGTCCATATGTATTTTTCTAGGGCATGCACCCCAGAAAAAATGTCTTATTTCTCTGCTCTACATATATGACTTCTAACACATCAGAAAAAAAAACAATCAAATAACTATAGATGTCAAACCATGTCAGTATGCACAAGACTTGTGTTATTTATTAGTAATACATTGAAATAATTATTTTACCATCCTGGGCACATTGTTCTGTCAGTAAAGTAAACATAGGCTAACTGAATATAGGTGAATGTAATCTAGGAGATAAATTAGTTAGATCGGACCTCTCTTCTCCATCTATACCAACAGAAACCACTTTAACACTGTCATTGTTGAAAATCATATGTAGGAAAACAAATAGAGAGTATAAAACACGCATCCTGAAACATCAGAGTGCAATAATATGCAGAAATATGAACCTTCCATTAGCACTGCATTTTGTTGAACTTAATCATCCTATAACTTCATTATTGTATATAGGAATTGAGAGGGTATTTTCATCTAGAAGGTGAGGTGAGTTGGACCAAGTTTTACTTAGACAGGAGGCCTTTTAGGTATATTAAAGCCTATTAGGTATATGTAGGCCTATGTGTGTATTTGCTGCTTGTATTTTTTAATCTACTTATATTGATGGTTTGAGATTTATGGAACTTATATTTTGTTTACTAATGAATCATTGGAATATTGTATGTAATTACCTTCATCTGTGTATAATTAGCACTCCCATTTATATTGTTCTCCACTTGGTGAAAATAATACCTTGATAAAGGCGATTTACCTTGCTGAAACATTGCTGGTAATTAATAAACTCTGCTTCAGTGAGTGTCGGGCGCCACCTGGTGGGAAGTGCTGAACATAGCCTACAGGTATACAAATCACTTTCGCACCACTTATCTCGAGATATTTGGTGCAAAACAGAGAGCACACAAAAAAGAGTGTTTGAAACTCGTAGCAGCAGATTCAAGCAGTTGTATTTATGTACTTGTGTTTGTGCTAGAAAATATTTCAAAAATAAAAAAATATTTGTGAAATTTTTTTTTACACACATGCAACTCTCATCGCACAGATGCACAAACTGATTTGCGAATGTACAAAATTTGTGTGTGACTTCACATACTTTGATGCAGGTGTTCAAGTAGGTTTTGCACCATATTTACTGTAGCAATTGTAGCAAAAAACGTGAGCTTGTGAGTTTCTTAATCTGTGATTTGTAAAATGGGATTTGTGCAGCTGCACTGAAGGATTTGTGAATGTGTAACTGTTGTGTTGTATTTGAGGGAAAGAAAAAAAATCTACAAGTTTGCAACTCTTCATCTGTGACTTCAAATTTACTGATACACATGTGTGGATAATCTCTACAAATACAAATTCCACTGTCACAGGTGTGCAGTTGTTTTGCACCAAATATACCTTCATAAAGCGTGCTGGGCCCATAACCCAGAGGTCGATGGATCGAAACCATCCTCTGCTAGCAGTCCTTTAGTTAAAAGCCTGCATGGCTCTGAGAAAACGCTGACAAGACATTACTTCGTTTCACCATGAGTCCTCATCTTTGGAAAGGCGGCTGTACTTTTTTTCTTAATTACAAGCCTATTCAAGACTCCTGGTGACTCATTTATGAAGCGCGCGTAGGCACAGATTTGATCGTAAAGTGTGCGTCCCCCAAAATCTAAGGCAAAGTCCATATTTCTTAAAACTGTCTTTGACGTGGAAAAGTGCCTAGCGCCATGTCAGGGCCTGAGCAGGCGCACGCGCTATTGCTTGTCAGATTGCTGTAGGTATTTGGAAATATAAGCCATTTTTGCTGCTCTTAAAGGATTTAAACATTGACAGGCGCTCTTTTATATGTCAGTGGCATTAAAAAGGCATCGATTATAATTCCGCAAGTGTTCAGCTGCGCACAATTTCAAGCTCATTTACGATTTACAGATTTAAGGTCAGAAAATGAGGCCTACGCGTGCTTTCTATGGGTACCTTCGTTTTATTAATAACAAGTGTGCGCTTTTGAGAAAGGGGCCTGATCATCAATGCCATGGATGTGGCACATTTCTAGGAGAGAGTATGAAATTGGCACATTCAGATCCACCCATTGCCTACGTGATGTTAATGAAAGAATTAATTCAGAGCATGTTGTGGGAAATGAGATTCGTTCCTAGGAGAAAGTTTGAAATTGGCCCTTTCAGATGTTCCAATTGATGACAGTGCTTACATTTGAAAACTTGTTGTGAATGAGATTTGCACCAGAACTATGATAGTTTCATTATGCCTCGCCAAAAACCTTCTGTCAGAAGTGGGATTTGAACCCACGCCTCCATTGGGAGACCAGAAACCTCACAAACTGAGAAGGTCGGACAACCTTGAGCCTGGCGCCTTAGACCGCTCGGCCATTCTGACAAGGCTCATACATCCTAAAACTGATGTTACCGTGTCCAAAGTCATGTCAGTTCTCTGTTCTCCCAACATGTCATGCAATCCATTGTAGCATGTCTGTGTTTGTTGATGTTCCAACAGAACATGGTCCATGATCGTCACCCCAAAGCCCCAGTGGCCTAATGGATAAGGCACTGGCCTCCTAAGCCAGGGATTGTGGGTTCGAGTCCCATCTGGGGTGCGCTTCAGCAGAGTGGCGCAGCGGAAGCGTGCTGGGCCCATAACCCAGAGGTCGATGGATCGAAACCATCCTCTGCTAAGAGCCCTTTTCTTGAAGGCTTGCATGGCTCTGGCTCTGAGAAAAGGCTGGCAGAATGTTATCCCGTTTTCACCATAATTGGAAAGGCAGCTGTTCTTTATTTCTTAATTGCAAGTTTATTCAAGACACCTGAATCATTGGCATGGTGCCAACAGTCTACATCAGAGTGGCCTGCTTTGCCAGGGCCTGTAGGTTGAGTCGTGTCCGGGCTGTGCTCGAGCAGAGTGGCGCAGCGGAAGCGTGCTGGGCCCATAACCCAGAGGTCGATGGATCGAAACCATCCTCTGCTAGGTGTACTTTTATTAAAAGCCTGCATGGCTCCGGCTCTGAGAAAACGCTGACAAAACATTACGTCGTTACACCACGTGTCCTCGTCATTGGAAAGGCAGCTGTACCTTATTTCTTAATTACGAGTTTTTCAAGACACCTGAATCCTTGGCATGATGCCAAAATTCTACATCAGTGTGGCCTTCTTAGCTAGGGACGCTAGGTGGAGTCGTGCCCTGGAGCGTGTAAGCAGAGTGGCGCAGCGGAAGCGTGCTGGGCCCATAACCCAGAGGTCGATGGATCGAAACCATCCTCTGCTAGCAGTCCTTTAGTTAAAAGCCTGCATGGCTCTGAGAAAACGCTGACAAGACATTACTTCGTTTCACCATGAGTCCTCATCTTTGGAAAGGCGGCTGTACTTTTTTCTTAATTACAAGCCTATTCAAGACTCCAGGGGCCTCATTTATCAAGCGTGCGTACGAACAGAAGTGTGCGTAAAGTGTGCGTAGGAACAGTTTTACGCAAAGTGTGGAATTTATCAAATTGCACTTATACGTAGAAATGTGTGTAAATATACGCACACCTCGGAGTATGCGTACGCAGAGCATCTAGTGGTAGAATAGCGATACTACACAGGACCGTCCATCCCCAGCGTTAAAAGAACACTTTGCCTATTTATTATCCACCCCAAGGTGTTAAAAATGATTACTGTTAATAAAGTAACTGCAAATCAGTGTTGAAGTTAATTAATGAAATTAGTGTCTAACCCTATATTAGAAAGCTCCGTCAAATGCTTGGCTTATCTTGAAATATTGGAAGACTTGGCAAATCATCCATTCCGCCGGGAGCGCGTTTTCAGAGATCGCGCGATGATGCTGGTTATGCGGCTGTCCAAGGAAAGTTCTGTCATTGTCTGTCCTCCTACAGATTTCACGTCGGTGTGCTGTGACGCGTTTTTTTTTTTTTTTTTTTGGCTGATCATTTAATGTCAAACCACTTTTTTATTTCTAGAAGTGTTCTCATACCCAACGGAATTAATCTCACTGGTAACAAGTTCCCATGCAGATTTGTTTTCTTTTGTTAGTCATCCCTCCCGTACAAAGTGAACCAAACAGATGTGTTATTAACCTCATCCACCAGTTACTCAATTTCTATGTCTGTAAAGTTCCTCTTTTACGCTCTCTTTGCCATTATAGCGATGAGGGAAAAAGCACAACCACGTGACTTATAACGGGAGGTGTTGTCACCATATATGGTTCATTGGAGGCGTTTCGGAATGCAAATGACCATGAACGTGCACGAGCATGGTGCTTAAGAACAAGTGGGATTTATCATCAAGGATTACTTACTGATGTGCGTACGAACCCCGTGCGCACGTTTGATAAATCCCGATTTTTTTGTACTTAGGCACATTCTAAATTTCATTCGTAGGTACAAATATAGAACATTTTCTACGCACTGTTGATAAATGAGGCCCCTGGTGACTCATTTATGAAGCGCGCGTAGGCACAGATTTGATCGTAAAGTGTGCGTCCCCCAAAATCTACGGCAAAGTCCATATTTCTTAAAACTGTCTTTGACGTGGAAAAGTGCCTAGCGCCATGTCAGGGCCTGAGCAGGCGCACGCGCTATTGCTTGTCAGATTGCTGTAGGTATTTGGAAATATAAGCCATTTTTGCTGCTCTTAAAGGATTTAAACATTGACAGGCGCTCTTTTATATGTCAGTGGCATTAAAAAGGCATCGATTATAATTCCGCAAGTGTTCAGCTGCGCACAATTTCAAGCTCATTTACGATTTACAGATTTAAGGTCAGAAAATGAGGCCTACGCGTGCTTTCTATGGGTACCTTCGTTTTATTAATAACAAGTGTGCGCTTTTGAGAAAGGGGCCTGATCATCAATGCCATGGATGTGGCACATTTCTAGGAGAGAGTATGAAATTGGCACATTCAGATCCACCCATTGCCTACGTGATGTTAATGAAAGAATTAATTCAGAGCATGTTGTGGGAAATGAGATTCGTTCCTAGGAGAAAGTTTGAAATTGGCCCTTTCAGATGTTCCAATTCATGACAGTGCTTACATTTGAAAACTTGTTGTGAATGAGATTTGCATCAGAACTATGATAGTTTCATCATGCCTCGCCAAAAACCTTCTGTCAGAAGTGGGATTTGAACCCACGCCTCCATTGGGAGACCAGGGGCCTCATTTATCAACAGTGCGTAGAAAATGTTCTATATTTGTACCTACGAATGAAATTTAGAATGTGTCTAAGTACAAAAAAATCGGGATTTATCAAACGTGCGCACCGGGTTCGTACGCACATCAGTAAGTAATCATTGATGATAAATCCCACTTGTTCTTAAGCATCATGCTCGTGCACGTTCATGGTCATTTGCATTCCGAAACGCCTCCAATGAACCATATATGGTGACAACACCTCCCGTTATAAGTCACGTGGTTGTGCTTTTTCCCTCATCGCAATAATGACAAAGAGAGCGAAAAAGAGGAACTTTACAAACACAGAAATTGAGTTACTGGTGGATGAGGTTAAAAACACATCTGTTTGGTTCACTTAGTACGGGAGGAATGACTAACAAAAGAAAACAAATCTGCATGGGAACATACCAGTGAGTTTAATTCCGTTGGGTATGAGAACACTTCTAGAAATAAAAAAGTGGTTTGACATTAAATTATCAGCCAAAAAAAAAAAAACGCGTCACAGCACACCGACGTGAAATCTGTATGAGGACAGACAATGACAGAACTTTCCTTGGACAGCCGCATAACCATCATCATCGGCGCGATCTCTGAAAACGCGCTCCCGGCGGAATGGATGATTTGCCAAGTCTTCCAATAATGCAAGATAAGCCACTGTGTCAAGCATTTGACAGAGCTTTCTTATATAGGGTTAGACACTTATTTCATTAATTAACTTCAGTACTGATTTGCAGTTACTTTATTAACAGTAATCATTTTTAACACCTGGGGGTGGATAATAAATAGACAAAGTGTTCTTTTAACACTGGGGATGGACGGTCCTGTGTAGTATCGCTATTATACCACTAGATGCTCTGCGTACGCATACTCCGAGGTGTGCGTATATTTACACACATTTCTACGTATAAGTACAATTTGATAAATTCCACACTTTGCGTAAAACTGTTCCTACGCACACTTCTGTTCGTACGCACGCTTGATAAATGAGGCCCCAGAAACCTCACAAACTGAGAAGGTCGGACAACCTTGAGTCTGGCGCCTTAGACCGCTCGGCCATTCTGACAAGGCTCATACATCCTAAAACTGATGTTACCGTGTCCAAAGTCATGTCAGTTCTCTGTTCTCCCAACATGTCATGCAATCCATTGTAGCATGTCTGTGTTTGTTGATGTTCCAACAGAACATGGTCCATGATCATCACCCCAAAGCCCCAGTGGCCTAATGGATAAGGCACTGGCCTCCTAAGCCAGGGATTGTGGGTTCGAGTCCCATCTGGGGTGCGCTTCAGCAGAGTGGCGCAGCGGAAGCGTGCTGGGCCCATAACCCAGAGGTTGATGGATCGAAACCATCCTCTGCTAGGTGTACTTTTATTAAAAGCCTGCATGGCTCCGGCTCTAAGAAAACGCTGACAAAACATTACGTCGTTACACCACGTGTCCTCGTCATTGGAAAGGCAGCTGTACCTTATTTCATAATTACGAGTTTTTCAAGACACCTGAATCCTTGGCATGATGCCAAAATTCTACATCAGTGTGGCCTTCTTAGCTAGGGACGCTAGGTGGAGTCGTGCCCTGGAGCGTGTAAGCAGAGTGGCGCAGCGGAAGCGTGCTGGGCCCATAACCCAGAGGTCGATGGATCGAAACCATCCTCTGCTAGCAGTCCTTTAGTTAAAAGCCTGCATGGCTCTGAGAAAATGCTGACAAGACATTACTTCGTTTCACCATGAGTCCTCATCTTTGGAAAGGCGGCTGTACTTTTTTTCTTAATTACAAGCCTATTCAAGACTCCTGGTGACTCATTTATGAAGCGCGCGTAGGCACAGATTTGATCGTAAAGTGTGCGTCCCCCAAAATCTACGGCAAAGTCCATATTTCTTAAAACTGTCTTTGACGTGGAAAAGTGCCTAGCGCCATGTCAGGGCCTGAGCAGGCGCACGCGCTATTGCTTGTCAGATTGCTGTAGGTATTTGGAAATATAAGCCATTTTTGCTGCTCTTAAAGGATTTAAACATTGACAGGCGCTCTTTTATATGTCAGTGGCATTAAAAAGGCATCAATTATAATTCTGCAAGTGTTCAGCTGCGCACAATTTCAAGCTCATTTACGATTTACAGATTTAAGGTCAGAAAATGAGGCCTACGCGTGCTTTCTATGGGTACCTTCGTTTTATTAATAACAAGTGTGCGCTTTTGAGAAAGGGGCCTGATCATCAATGCCATGGATGTGGCACATTTCTAGGAGAGAGTATGAAATTGGCACATTCAGATCCACCCATTGCCTACGTGATGTTAATGAAAGAATTAATTCAGAGCATGTTGTGGGAAATGAGATTCGTTCCTAGGAGAAAGTTTGAAATTGGCCCTTTCAGATGTTCCAATTGATGACAGTGCTTACATTTGAAAACTTGTTGTGAATGAGATTTGCACCAGAACTATGATAGTTTCATCATGCCTCTACAAAAACCTTCTGTCAGAAGTGGGATTTGAACCCACGCCTCCATTGGGAGACCAGAAACCTCACAAACTGAGAAGGTCGGACAACCTTGAGTCTGGCGCCTTAGACCGCTCGGCCATTCTGACACGGCTCATACATCCTAAAACTGATGTTACCGTATCCAAAGTCATGTCAGTTCTCTGTTCTCCCAACATGTCATGCAATCCATTGTAGCATGTCTGTGTTTGTTGATGTTCCAACAGAACATGGTCCATGATCGTCACCCCAAAGCCTCAGTGGCCTAATGGATAAGGCACTGGCCTCCTAAGCCAGGGATTGTGGGTTCGAGTCCCATCTGGGGTGCGCTTCAGCAGAGTGGCGCAGCGGAAGCGTGCTGGGCCAATAACCCAGAGGTCGATGGATCGAAACCATCCTCTGCTAAGAGCCCTTTTCTTGAAGGCTTGCATGGCTCTGGCTCTGAGAAAAGGCTGGCAGAATGTTATCCCGTTTTCACCATAATTGGAAAGGCAGCTGTTCTTTATTTCTTAATTGCAAGTTTATTCAAGACACCTGAATCATTGGCATGGTGCCAACAGTCTACATCAGAGTGGCCTGCTTTGCCAGGGCCTGTAGGTTGAGTCGTGTCCGGGCTGTGCTCGAGCAGAGTGGCGCAGCGGAAGCGTGCTGGGCCCATAACCCAGAGGTCGATGGATCGAAACCATCCTCTGCTAGGTGTACTTTTATTAAAAGCCTGCATGGCTCCGGCTCTGAGAAAACGCTGACAAAACATTACGTCGTTACACCACGTGTCCTCGTCATTGGAAAGGCAGCTGTACCTTATTTCTTAATTACGAGTTTTTCAAGACACCTGAATCCTTGGCATTATGCCAAAATTCTACATCAGTGTGGCCTTCTTAGCTAGGGACGCTAGGTGGAGTCGTGCCCTGGAGCATGTAAGCAGAGGTCGATGGATCGAAACCATACTCTGCTAGCAGTCCTTTAGTTAAAAGCCTGCATGGCTCTGAGAAAACGCTGACAAGACATTACTTCGTTTCACCATGAGTCCTCATCTTTGGAAAGGCGGCTGTACTTTTTTTCTTAATTACAAGCCTATTCAAGACTCCTGGTGACTCATTTATGAAGCGCGCGTAGGCACAGATTTGATCGTAAAGTGTGCGTCCCCCAAAATCTACGGCAAAGTCCATATTTCTTAAAACTGTCTTTGACGTGGAAAAGTGTCTAGCGCCATGTCAGGGCCTGAGCAGGCGCACGCGCTATTGCTTGTCAGATTGCTGTAGGTATTTGGAAATATAAGCCTTTTTTGCTGCTCTTAAAGGATTTAAACATTGACAGGCGCTCTTTTATATGTCAGTGGCATTAAAAAGGCATCGATTATAATTCCGCAAGTGTTCAGCTGCGCACAATTTCAAGCTCATTTACGATTTACAGATTTAAGGTCAGAAAATGAGGCCTACGCGTGCTTTCTATGGGTACCTTCGTTTTATTAATAACAAGTGTGCGCTTTTGAGAAAGGGGCCTGATCATCAATGCCATGGATGTGGCACATTTCTAGGAGAGAGTATGAAATTGGCACATTCAGATCCACCCATCCACGTGATGTTAATGAAAGAATTAATTCAGAGCATGTTGTGGGAAATGAGATTCGTTCCTAGGAGAAAGTTTGAAATTGGCCCTTTCAGATGTTCCAATTGATGACAGTGCTTACATTTGAAAACTTGTTGTGAATGAGATTTGCACCAGAACTATGATAGTTTCATCATGCCTCGCCAAAAACCTTCTGTCAGAAGTGGGATTTGAACCCACGCCTCCATTGGGAGACCAGAAACCTCACAAACTGAGAAGGTCGGACAACCTTGAGTCTGGCGCCTTAGACCGCTCGGCCATTCTGACACGGCTCATACATCCTAAAACTGATGTTACCGTGTCCAAAGTCATGTCAGTTCTCTGTTCTCCCAACATGTCATGCAATCCATTGTAGCATGTCTGTGTTTGTTGATGTTCCAACAGAACATGGTCCATGATCGTCACCCCAAAGCCCCAGTGGCCTAATGGATAAGGCACTGGCCTCCTAAGCCAGGGATTGTGGGTTCGAGTCCCATCTGGGGTGCCCTTCAGCAGAGTGGCGCAGCGGAAGCGTGCTGGGCCCATAACCCAGAGGTCGATGGATCGAAACCATCCTCTGCTAAGAGCCCTTTTCTTGAAGGCTTGCATGGCTCTGGCTCTAGGAAAAGGCTGGCAGAATGTTATCCAGTTTTCACCATAATTGGAAAGGCAGCTGTTCTTTATTTCTTAATTGCAAGTTTATTCAAGACACCTGAATCATTGGCATGGTGCCAACAGTCTACATCAGAGTGGCCTGCTTTGCCAGGGCCTGTAGGTTGAGTCGTGTCCGGGCTGTGCTCAAGCAGAGTGGCGCAGCGGAAGCGTGCTGGGCCCATAACCCAGAGGTCGATGGATCGAAACCATCCTCTGCTAGGTGTACTTTTATTAAAAGCCTGCATGGCTCCGGCTCTGAGAAAACGCTGACAAAACATTACATCATTACACCACGTGTCCTCGTCATTGGAAAGGCAGCTGTACCTTATTTCTTAATTACGAGTTTTTCAAGACACCTGAATCCTTGGCATGATGCCAAAATTCTACATCAGTGTGGCCTTCTTAGCTAGGGACGCTAGGTGGAGTCGTGCCCTGGAGCGTGTAAGCAGAGTGGCGCAGCGGAAGCGTGCTGGGCCCATAACCCAGAGGTCGATGGATCGAAACCATCCTCTGCTAGCAGTCCTTTAGTTAAAAGCCTGCATGGCTCTGAGAAAACGCTGACAAGACATTACTTCGTTTCACCATGAGTCCTCATCTTTGGAAAGGCGGCTGTACTTTTTTTCTTAATTACAAGCCTATTCAAGACTCCTGGTGACTCATTTATGAAGCGCGCGTAGGCACAGATTTGATCGTAAAGTGTGCGTCCCCCAAAATTTACGGCAAAGTCCATATTTCTTAAAACTGTCTTTGACGTGGAAAAGTGCCTAGCGCCATGTCAGGGCCTGAGCAGGCGCAGGCGCTATTGCTTGTCAGATTGCTGTAGGTATTTGGAAATATAAGCCATTTTTGCTGCTCTTAAAGGATTTAAACATTGACAGGCGCTCTTTTATATGTCAGTGGCATTAAAAAGGCATCGATTATAATTCCGCAAGTGTTCAGCTGCGCACAATTTCAAGCTCATTTACGATTTACAGATTTAAGGTCAGAAAATGAGGCCTACGCGTGCTTTCTATGGGTACCTTCGTTTTATTAATAACAAGTGTGCGCTTTTGAGAAAGGGGCCTGATCATCAATGCCATGGATGTGGCACATTTCTAGGAGAGAGTATGAAATTGGCACATTCAGATCCACCCATTGCCTACGTGATGTTAATGAAAGAATTTATTCAGAGCTTGTTGTGGGAAATGAGATTCGTTCCTAGGAGAAAGTTTGAAATTGGCCCTTTCAGATGTTCCAATTGATGACAGTGCTTACATTTGAAAACTTGTTGTGAATGAGATTTGCACTAGAACTATGATAGTTTCATCATGCCTCGCCAAAAACCTTCTGTCAGAAGTGGGATTTGAACCCACGCCTCCATTGGGAGAACAGAAACCTCACAAACTGAGAAGGTCGGACAACCTTGAGTCTGGCGCCTTAGACCGCTCGGCCATTCTGACACGGCTCATACATCCTAAAACTGATGTTACCGTGTCCAAAGTCATGTCAGTTCTCTGTTCTCCCAACATGTCATGCAATCCATTGTAGCATGTCTGTGTTTGTTGATGTTACAACAGAACATGGTCCATGACTGTCACCCCAAAGCCCCAGTGGCCTAATGGATAAGGCACTGGCCTCCTAAGCCAGGGATTGTGGGTTCGAGTCCCATCTGGGGTGCGCTTCAGCAGAGTGGCGCAGCGAAAGCGTGCTGGGCCCATAACACAGAGGTCGATGGATCGAAACCATCCTCTGCTAAGAGCCCTTTTCTTGAAGGCTTGCATGGCTCTGGCTCTAGGAAAAGGCTGGCAGAATATTATCCAGTTTTCACCATAATTGGAAAGGCAGCTGTTCTTTATTTCTTAATTGCAAGTTTATTCAAGACACCTGAATCATTGGCATGGTGCCAACAGTCTACATCAGAGTGGCCTGCTTTGCCAGGGCCTGTAGGTTGAGTCGTGTCCGGGCTGTGCTCGAGCAGAGTGGCGCAGCGGAAGCGTGCTGGGCCCATAACCCAGAGGTCGATGGATCGAAACCATCCTCTGCTAGGTGTACTTTTATTAAAAGCCTGCAGGGCTCCGGCTCTGAGAAAACGCTGACAAAACATTACGTCGTTACACCACGTGTCCTCGTCATTGGAAAGGCAGCTGTACCTTATTTCTTAATTACGAGTTTTTCAAGACACCTGAATCCTTGGCATGATGCCAAAATTCTACATCAGTGTGGCCTTCTTAGCTAGGGACGCTAGGTGGAGTCGTGCCCTGGAGCATGTAAGCAGAGTGGCGCAGCGGAAGCGTGCTGGGCCCATAACCCAGAGGTCGATGGATCGAAACCATACTCTGCTAGCAGTCCTTTAGTTAAAAGCCTGCATGGCTCTGAGAAAGCGCTGACAAGACATTACTTCGTTTCACCATGAGTCCTCATCTTTGGAAAGGCGGCTGTACTTTTTTTCTTAATTACAAGCCTATTCAAGACTCCTGGTGACTCATTTATGAAGCGCGCGTAGGCACAGATTTGATCGTAAAGTGTGCGTCCCCCAAAATCTACGGCAAAGTCCATATTTCTTAAAACTGTCTTTGACGTGGAAAAGTGTCTAGCGCCATGTCAGGGCCTGAGCAGGCGCACGCGCTATTGCTTGTCAGATTGCTGTAGGTATTTGGAAATATAAGCCTTTTTTGCTGCTCTTAAAGGATTTAAACATTGACAGGCGCTCTTTTATATGTCAGTGGCATTAAAAAGGCATCGATTATAATTCCGCAAGTGTTCAGCTGCGCACAATTTCAAGCTCATTTACGATTTACAGATTTAAGGTCAGAAAATGAGGCCTACGCGTGCTTTCTATGGGTACCTTCGTTTTATTAATAACAAGTGTGCGCTTTTGAGAAAGGGGCCTGATCATCAATGCCATGGATGTGGCACATTTCTAGGAGAGAGTATGAAATTGGCACATTCAGATCCACCCATTGCCTACGTGATGTTAATGAAAGAATTAATTCAGAGCATGTTGTGGGAAATGAGATTCGTTCCTAGGAGAAAGTTTGAAATTGGCCCTTTCAGATGTTCCAATTGATGACAGTGCTTACATTTGAAAACTTGTTGTGAATGAGATTTGCACCAGAACTATGATAGTTTCATCATGCCTCGCCAAAAACCTTCTGTCAGAAGTGGGATTTGAACCCACGCCTCCATTGGGAGACCAGAAACCTCACAAACTGAGAAGGTCGGACAACCTTGAGTCTGGCGCCTTAGACCGCTCGGCCATTCTGACACGGCTCATACATCCTAAAACTGATGTTACCGTGTCCAAAGTCATGTCAGTTCTCTGTTCTCCCAACATGTCATGCAATCCATTGTAGCATGTCTGTGTTTGTTGATGTTCCAACAGAACATGGTCCATGATCGTCACCCCAAAGCCCCAGTGGCCTAATGGATAAGGCACTGGCCTCCTAAGCCAGGGATTGTGGGTTCGAGTCCCATCTGGGGTGCCCTTCAGCAGAGTGGCGCAGCGGAAGCGTGCTGGGCCCATAACCCAGAGGTCGATGGATCGAAACCATCCTCTGCTAAGAGCCCTTTTCTTGAAGGCTTGCATGGCTCTGGCTCTAGGAAAAGGCTGGCAGAATGTTATCCAGTTTTCACCATAATTGGAAAGGCAGCTGTTCTTTATTTCTTAATTGCAAGTTTATTCAAGACACCTGAATCATTGGCATGGTGCCAACAGTCTACATCAGAGTGGCCTGCTTTGCCAGGGCCTGTAGGTTGAGTCGTGTCCGGGCTGTGCTCAAGCAGAGTGGCGCAGCGGAAGCGTGCTGGGCCCATAACCCAGAGGTCGATGGATCGAAACCATCCTCTGCTAGGTGTACTTTTATTAAAAGCCTGCATGGCTCCGGCTCTGAGAAAACGCTGACAAAACATTACATCATTACACCACGTGTCCTCGTCATTGGAAAGGCAGCTGTACCTTATTTCTTAATTACGAGTTTTTCAAGACACCTGAATCCTTGGCATGATGCCAAAATTCTACATCAGTGTGGCCTTCTTAGCTAGGGACGCTAGGTGGAGTCGTGCCCTGGAGCGTGTAAGCAGAGTGGCGCAGCGGAAGCGTGCTGGGCCCATAACCCAGAGGTCGATGGATCGAAACCATCCTCTGCTAGCAGTCCTTTAGTTAAAAGCCTGCATGGCTCTGAGAAAACGCTGACAAGACATTACTTCGTTTCACCATGAGTCCTCATCTTTGGAAAGGCGGCTGTACTTTTTTTCTTAATTACAAGCCTATTCAAGACTCCTGGTGACTCATTTATGAAGCGCGCGTAGGCACAGATTTGATCGTAAAGTGTGCGTCCCCCAAAATTTACGGCAAAGTCCATATTTCTTAAAACTGTCTTTGACGTGGAAAAGTGCCTAGCGCCATGTCAGGGCCTGAGCAGGCGCAGGCGCTATTGCTTGTCAGATTGCTGTAGGTATTTGGAAATATAAGCCATTTTTGCTGCTCTTAAAGGATTTAAACATTGACAGGCGCTCTTTTATATGTCAGTGGCATTAAAAAGGCATCGATTATAATTCCGCAAGTGTTCAGCTGCGCACAATTTCAAGCTCATTTACGATTTACAGATTTAAGGTCAGAAAATGAGGCCTACGCGTGCTTTCTATGGGTACCTTCGTTTTATTAATAACAAGTGTGCGCTTTTGAGAAAGGGGCCTGATCATCAATGCCATGGATAAGGCACATTTCTAGGAGAGAGTATGAAATTGGCACATTCAGATCCACCCATTGCCTACGTGATGTTAATGAAAGAATTTATTCAGAGCTTGTTGTGGGAAATGAGATTCGTTCCTAGGAGAAAGTTTGAAATTGGCCCTTTCAGATGTTCCAATTGATGACAGTGCTTACATTTAAAAACTTGTTGTGAATGAGATTTGCACTAGAACTATGATAGTTTCATCATGCCTCGCCAAAAACCTTCTGTCAGAAGTGGGATTTGAACCCACGCCTCCATTGGGAGACCAGAAACCTCACAAACTGAGAAGGTCGGACAACCTTGAGTCTGGCGCCTTAGACCGCTCGGCCATTCTGACACGGCTCATACATCCTAAAACTGATGTTACCGTGTCCAAAGTCATGTCAGTTCTCTGTTCTCCCAACATGTCATGCAATCCATTGTAGCATGTCTGTGTTTGTTGATGTTCCAACAGAACATGGTCCATGATCGTCACCCCAAAGCCCCAGTGGCCTAATGGATAAGGCACTGGCCTCCTAAGCCAGGGATTGTGGGTTCGAGTCCCATCTGGGGTGCCCTTCAGCAGAGTGGTGCAGCGGAAGCGTGCTGGGCCCATAACCCAGAGGGCGATGGATCGAAACCATCCTCTGCTAAGAGCCCTTTTCTTGAAGGCTTGCATGGCTCTGGCTCTAGGAAAAGGCTGGCAGAATGTTATCCAGTTTTCACCATAATTGGAAAGGCAGCTGTTCTTTATTTCTTAATTGCAAGTTTATTCAAGACACCTGAATCATTGGCATGGTGCCAACAGTCTACATCAGAGTGGCCTGCTTTGCCAGGGCCTGTAGGTTGAGTCGTGTCCGGGCTGTGCTCAAGCAGAGTGGCGCAGCGGAAGCGTGCTGGGCCCATAACCCAGAGGTCGATGGATCGAAACCATCCTCTGCTAGGTGTACTTTTATTAAAAGCCTGCATGGCTCCGGCTCTGAGAAAACGCTGACAAAACATTACATCATTACACCACGTGTCCTCGTCATTGGAAAGGCAGCTGTACCTTATTTCTTAATTACGAGTTTTTCAAGACACCTGAATCCTTGGCATGATGCCAAAATTCTACATCAGTGTGGCCTTCTTAGCTAGGGACGCTAGGTGGAGTCGTGCCCTGGAGCGTGTAAGCAGAGTGGCGCAGCGGAAGCGTGCTGGGCCCATAACCCAGAGGTCGATGGATCGAAACCATACTCTGCTAGCAGTCCTTTAGTTAAAAGCCTGCATGGCTCTGAGAAAACGCTGACAAGACATTACTTCGTTTCACCATGAGTCCTCATCTTTGGAAAGGCGGCTGTACTTTTTTTCTTAATTACAAGCCTATTCAAGACTCCTGGTGACTCATTTATGAAGCGCGCGTAGGCACAGATTTGATCGTAAAGTGTGCGTCCCCCAAAATTTACGGCAAAGTCCATATTTCTTAAAACTGTCTTTGACGTGGAAAAGTGCCTAGCGCCATGTCAGGGCCTGAGCAGGCGCAGGCGCTATTGCTTGTCAGATTGCTGTAGGTATTTGGAAATATAAGCCATTTTTGCTGCTCTTAAAGGATTTAAACATTGACAGGCGCTCTTTTATATGTCAGTGGCATTAAAAAGGCATCGATTATAATTCCGCAAGTGTTCAGCTGCGCACAATTTCAAGCTCATTTACGATTTACAGATTTAAGGTCAGAAAATGAGGCCTACGCGTGCTTTCTATGGGTACCTTCGTTTTATTAATAACAAGTGTGCGCTTTTGAGAAAGGGGCCTGATCATCAATGCCATGGATGTGGCACATTTCTAGGAGAGAGTATGAAATTGGCACATTCAGATCCACCCATTGCCTACGTGATGTTAATGAAAGAATTAATTCAGAGCATGTTGTGGGAAATGAGATTCGTTCCTAGGAGAAAGTTTGAAATTGGCCCTTTCAGATGTTCCAATTGATGACAGTGCTTACATTTGAAAACTTGTTGTGAATGAGATTTGCACCAGAACTATGATAGTTTCATCATGCCTCGCCAAAAACCTTCTGTCAGAAGTGGGATTTGAACCCACGCCTCCATTGGGAGACCAGAAACCTCACAAACTGAGAAGGTCGGACAACCTTGAGTCTGGCGCCTTAGACCGCTCGGCCATTCTGACACGGCTCATACATCCTAAAACTGATGTTACCGTGTCCAAAGTCATGTCAGTTCTCTGTTCTCCCAACATGTCATGCAATCCATTGTAGCATGTCTGTGTTTGTTGATGTTCCAACAGAACATGGTCCATGATCGTCACCCCAAAGCCCCAGTGGCCTAATGGATAAGGCACTGGCCTCCTAAGCCAGGGATTGTGGGTTCGAGTCCCATCTGGGGTGCCCTTCAGCAGAGTGGCGCAGCGGAAGCGTGCTGGGCCCATAACCCAGAGGTCGATGGATCGAAACCATCCTCTGCTAAGAGCCCTTTTCTTGAAGGCTTGCATGGCTCTGGCTCTAGGAAAAGGCTGGCAGAATGTTATCCAGTTTTCACCATAATTGGAAAGGCAGCTGTTCTTTATTTCTTAATTGCAAGTTTATTCAAGACACCTGAATCATTGGCATGGTGCCAACAGTCTACATCAGAGTGGCCTGCTTTGCCAGGGCCTGTAGGTTGAGTCGTGTCCGGGCTGTGCTCAAGCAGAGTGGCGCAGCGGAAGCGTGCTGGGCCCATAACCCAGAGGTCGATGGATCGAAACCATCCTCTGCTAGGTGTACTTTTATTAAAAGCCTGCATGGCTCCGGCTCTGAGAAAACGCTGACAAAACATTACATCATTACACCACGTGTCCTCGTCATTGGAAAGGCAGCTGTACCTTATTTCTTAATTACGAGTTTTTCAAGACACCTGAATCCTTGGCATGATGCCAAAATTCTACATCAGTGTGGCCTTCTTAGCTAGGGACGCTAGGTGGAGTCGTGCCCTGGAGCGTGTAAGCAGAGTGGCGCAGCGGAAGCGTGCTGGGCCCATAACCCAGAGGTCGATGGATCGAAACCATCCTCTGCTAGCAGTCCTTTAGTTAAAAGCCTGCATGGCTCTGAGAAAACGCTGACAAGACATTACTTCGTTTCACCATGAGTCCTCATCTTTGGAAAGGCGGCTGTACTTTTTTTCTTAATTACAAGCCTATTCAAGACTCCTGGTGACTCATTTATGAAGCGCGCGTAGGCACAGATTTGATCGTAAAGTGTGCGTCCCCCAAAATTTACGGCAAAGTCCATATTTCTTAAAACTGTCTTTGACGTGGAAAAGTGCCTAGCGCCATGTCAGGGCCTGAGCAGGCGCAGGCGCTATTGCTTGTCAGATTGCTGTAGGTATTTGGAAATATAAGCCATTTTTGCTGCTCTTAAAGGATTTAAACATTGACAGGCGCTCTTTTATATGTCAGTGGCATTAAAAAGGCATCGATTATAATTCCGCAGGTGTTCAGCTGCGCACAATTTCAAGCTCATTTACGATTTACAGATTTAAGGTCAGAAAATGAGGCCTACGCGTGCTTTCTATGGGTACCTTCGTTTTATTAATAACAAGTGTGCGCTTTTGAGAAAGGGGCCTGATCATCAATGCCATGGATAAGGCACATTTCTAGGAGAGAGTATGAAATTGGCACATTCAGATCCACCCATTGCCTACGTGATGTTAATGAAAGAATTAATTCAGAGCATGTTGTGGGAAATGAGATTCGTTCCTAGGAGAAAGTTTGAAATTGGCCCTTTCAGATGTTCCAATTGATGACAGTGCTTACATTTGAAAACTTGTTGTGAATGAGATTTGCACCAGAACTATGATAGTTTCATCATGCCTCGCCAAAAACCTTCTGTCAGAAGTGGGATTTGAACCCACGCCTCCATTGGGAGACCAGAAACCTCACAAACTGAGAAGGTCGGACAACCTTGAGTCTGGCGCCTTAGACCGCTCGGCCATTCTGACACGGCTCATACATCCTAAAACTGATGTTACCGTGTCCAAAGTCATGTCAGTTCTCTGTTCTCCCAACATGTCATGCAATCCATTGTAGCATGTCTGTGTTTGTTGATGTTCCAACAGAACATGGTCCATGATCGTCACCCCAAAGCCCCAGTGGCCTAATGGATAAGGCACTGGCCTCCTAAGCCAGGGATTGTGGGTTCGAGTCCCATCTGGGGTGCCCTTCAGCAGAGTGGTGCAGCGGAAGCGTGCTGGGCCCATAACGCAGAGGGCGATGGATCGAAACCATCCTCTGCTAAGAGCCCTTTTCTTGAAGGCTTGCATGGCTCTGGCTCTAGGAAAAGGCTGGCAGAATGTTATCCAGTTTTCACCATAATTGGAAAGGCAGCTGTTCTTTATTTCTTAATTGCAAGTTTATTCAAGACACCTGAATCATTGGCATGGTGCCAACAGTCTACATCAGAGTGGCCTGCTTTGCCAGGGCCTGTAGGTTGAGTCGTGTCCGGGCTGTGCTCAAGCAGAGTGGCGCAGCGGAAGCGTGCTGGGCCCATAACCCAGAGGTCGATGGATCGAAACCATCCTCTGCTAGGTGTACTTTTATTAAAAGCCTGCATGGCTCCGGCTCTGAGAAAACGCTGACAAAACATTACATCATTACACCACGTGTCCTCGTCATTGGAAAGGCAGCTGTACCTTATTTCTTAATTACGAGTTTTTCAAGACACCTGAATCCTTGGCATGATGCCAAAATTCTACATCAGTGTGGCCTTCTTAGCTAGGGACGCTAGGTGGAGTCGTGCCCTGGAGCGTGTAAGCAGAGTGGCGCAGCGGAAGCGTGCTGGGCCCATAACCCAGAGGTCGATGGATCGAAACCATACTCTGCTAGCAGTCCTTTAGTTAAAAGCCTGCATGGCTCTGAGAAAACGCTGACAAGACATTACTTCGTTTCACCATGAGTCCTCATCTTTGGAAAGGCGGCTGTACTTTTTTTCTTAATTACAAGCCTATTCAAGACTCCTGGTGACTCATTTATGAAGCGCGCGTAGGCACAGATTTGATCGTAAAGTGTGCGTCCCCCAAAATTTACGGCAAAGTCCATATTTCTTAAAACTGTCTTTGACGTGGAAAAGTGCCTAGCGCCATGTCAGGGCCTGAGCAGGCGCAGGCGCTATTGCTTGTCAGATTGCTGTAGGTATTTGGAAATATAAGCCATTTTTGCTGCTCTTAAAGGATTTAAACATTGACAGGCGCTCTTTTATATGTCAGTGGCATTAAAAAGGCATCGATTATAATTCCGCAAGTGTTCAGCTGCGCACAATTTCAAGCTCATTTACGATTTACAGATTTAAGGTCAGAAAATGAGGCCTACGCGTGCTTTCTATGGGTACCTTCGTTTTATTAATAACAAGTGTGCGCTTTTGAGAAAGGGGCCTGATCATCAATGCCATGGATGTGGCACATTTCTAGGAGAGAGTATGAAATTGGCACATTCAGATCCACCCATTGCCTACGTGATGTTAATGAAAGAATTAATTCAGAGCATGTTGTGGGAAATGAGATTCGTTCCTAGGAGAAAGTTTGAAATTGGCCCTTTCAGATGTTCCAATTGATGACAGTGCTTACATTTGAAAACTTGTTGTGAATTAGATTTGCACCAGAACTATGATAGTTTCATCATGCCTCGCCAAAAACCTTCTGTCAGAAGTGGGATTTGAACCCACGCCTCCATTGGGAGACCAGAAACCTCACAAACTGAGAAGGTCGGACAACCTTGAGTCTGGCGCCTTAGACCGCTCGGCCATTCTGACACGGCTCATACATCCTAAAACTGATGTTACCGTGTCCAAAGTCATGTCAGTTCTCTGTTCTCCCAACATGTCATGCAATCCATTGTAGCATGTCTGTGTTTGTTGATGTTCCAACAGAACATGGTCCATGATCGTCACCCCAAAGCCCCAGTGGCCTAATGGATAAGGCACTGGCCTCCTAAGCCAGGGATTGTGGGTTCGAGTCCCATCTGGGGTGCCCTTCAGCAGAGTGGCGCAGCGGAAGCGTGCTGGGCCCATAACCCAGAGGTCGATGGATCGAAACCATCCTCTGCTAAGAGCCCTTTTCTTGAAGGCTTGCATGGCTCTGGCTCTAGGAAAAGGCTGGCAGAATGTTATCCAGTTTTCACCATAATTGGAAAGGCAGCTGTTCTTTATTTCTTAATTGCAAGTTTATTCAAGACACCTGAATCATTGGCATGGTGCCAACAGTCTACATCAGAGTGGCCTGCTTTGCCAGGGCCTGTAGGTTGAGTCGTGTCCGGGCTGTGCTCAAGCAGAGTGGCGCAGCGGAAGCGTGCTGGGCCCATAACCCAGAGGTCAATGGATCGAAACCATCCTCTGCTAGGTGTACTTTTATTAAAAGCCTGCATGGCTCCGGCTCTGAGAAAACGCTGACAAAACATTACATCATTACACCACGTGTCCTCGTCATTGGAAAGGCAGCTGTACCTTATTTCTTAATTACGAGTTTTTCAAGACACCTGAATCCTTGGCATGATGCCAAAATTCTACATCAGTGTGGCCTTCTTAGCTAGGGACGCTAGGTGGAGTCGTGCCCTGGAGCGTGTAAGCAGAGTGGCGCAGCGGAAGCGTGCTGGGCCCATAACCCAGAGGTCGATGGATCGAAACCATCCTCTGCTAGCAGTCCTTTAGTTAAAAGCCTGCATGGCTCTGAGAAAACGCTGACAAGACATTACTTCGTTTCACCATGAGTCCTCATCTTTGGAAAGGCGGCTGTACTTTTTTTCTTAATTACAAGCCTATTCAAGACTCCTGGTGACTCATTTATGAAGCGCGCGTAGGCACAGATTTGATCGTAAAGTGTGCGTCCCCCAAAATTTACGGCAAAGTCCATATTTCTTCAAACTGTCTTTGACGTGGAAAAGTGCCTAGCGCCATGTCAGGGCCTGAGCAGGCGCAGGCGCTATTGCTTGTCAGATTGCTGTAGGTATTTGGAAATATAAGCCATTTTTGCTGCTCTTAAAGGATTTAAACATTGACAGGCGCTCTTTTATATGTCAGTGGCATTAAAAAGGCATCGATTATAATTCCGCAAGTGTTCAGCTGCGCACAATTTCAAGCTCATTTACGATTTACAGATTTAAGGTCAGAAAATGAGGCCTACGCGTGCTTTCTATGGGTACCTTCGTTTTATTAATAACAAGTGTGCGCTTTTGAGAAAGGGGCCTGATCATCAATGCCATGGATGTGGCACATTTCTAGGAGAGAGTATAAAAATTGGCACATTCAGATCCACCCATTGCCTACGTGATGTTAATGAAAGAATTAATTCAGAGCATGTTGTGGGAAATGAGATTCGTTCCTAGGAGAAAGTTTGAAATTGGCCCTTTCAGATGTTCCAATTGATGACAGTGCTTACATTTGAAAACTTGTTGTGAATGAGATTTGCACCAGAACTATGATAGTTTCATCATGCCTCGCCAAAAACCTTCTGTCAGAAGTGGGATTTGAACCCACGCCTCCATTGGGAGACCAGAAACCTCACAAACTGAGAAGGTCGGACAACCTTGAGTCTGGCGCCTTAGACCGCTCGGCCATTCTGACACGGCTCATACATCCTAAAACTGATGTTACCGTGTCCAAAGTCATGTCAGTTCTCTGTTCTCCCAACATGTCATGCAATCCATTGTAGCATGTCTGTGTTTGTTGATGTTCCAACAGAACATGGTCCATGATCGTCACCCCAAAGCCCCAGTGGCCTAATGGATAAGGCACTGGCCTCCTAAGCCAGGGATTGTGGGTTCGAGTCCCATCTGGGGTGCCCTTCAGCAGAGTGGCGCAGCGGAAGCGTGCTGGGCCCATAACCCAGAGGTCGATGGATCGAAACCATCCTCTGCTAAGAGCCCTTTTCTTGAAGGCTTGCATGGCTCTGGCTCTAGGAAAAGGCTGGCAGAATGTTATCCAGTTTTCACCATAATTGGAAAGGCAGCTGTTCTTTATTTCTTAATTGCAAGTTTATTCAAGACACCTGAATCATTGGCATGGTGCCAACAGTCTACATCAGAGTGGCCTGCTTTGCCAGGGCCTGTAGGTTGAGTCGTGTCCGGGCTGTGCTCAAGCAGAGTGGCGCAGCGGAAGCGTGCTGGGCCCATAACCCAGAGGTCGATGGATCGAAACCATCCTCTGCTAGGTGTACTTTTATTAAAAGCCTGCATGGCTCCGGCTCTGAGAAAACGCTGACAAAACATTACATCATTACACCACGTGTCCTCGTCATTGGAAAGGCAGCTGTACCTTATTTCTTAATTACGAGTTTTTCAAGACACCTGAATCCTTGGCATGATGCCAAAATTCTACATCAGTGTGGCCTTCTTAGCTAGGGACGCTAGGTGGAGTCGTGCCCTGCAGCGTGTAAGCAGAGTGGCGCAGCGGAAGCGTGCTGGGCCCATAACCCAGAGGTCGATGGATCGAAACCATCCTCTGCTAGCAGTCCTTTAGTTAAAAGCCTGCATGGCTCTGAGAAAACGCTGACAAGACATTACTTCATTTCACCATGAGTCCTCATCTTTGGAAAGGCAGCTGTACTTTTTTTCTTAATTACAAGCCTATTCAAGAGTCCTGGTGACTCATTTATGAAGCGCGCGTAGGCACAGATTTGATCGTAAAGTGTGCGTCCCCCAAAATCTACGGCAAAGTCCATATTTCTTAAAACTGTCTTTGACGTGGAAAAGTGCCTAGCGCCATGTCAGGGCCTGAGCAGGCGCAGGCGCTATTGCTTGTCAGATTGCTGTAGGTATTTGGAAATATAAGCCATTTTTGCTGCTCTTAAAGGATTTAAACATTGACAGGCGCTCTTTTATATGTCAGTGGCATTAAAAAGGCATCGATTATAATTCCGCAAGTGTTCAGCTGCGCACAGTTTCAAGCTCATTTACGATTTACAGATTTAAGGTCAGAAAATGAGGCCTACGCGTGCTTTCTATGGGTACCTTAGTTTTATTAATAACAACTGTGCGCTTTGAGAAAGGGGCCTGATCATCAATGCCATGGATGTGGCACATTTCTAGGAGAGAGTATGAAATTGGCACATTCAGATCCACCCATTGCCTATGTGATGTTAATGAAAGAATTAATTCAGAGCATGTTGTGGGAAATGAGATTCGTTCCTAGGAGAAAGTTTGAAATTGGCCCTTTCAGATGTTCCAATTGATGACAGTGCTTACATTTGAAAACTTGTTGTGAATGAGATTTGCACCAGAACTATGATAGTTTCATCATGCCTCGCCAAAAACCTTCTATCAGAAGTGGGATTTGAACCCACGCCTCCATTGGGAGACCAGAAACCTCACAAACTGAGAAGGTCTGACAACCTTGAGTCTGGCGCCTTAGACCGCTCGGCCATTCTGACACGGCTCATACATTCTAAAACTGATGTTACCGTGTCCAAAGTCATGTCAGTTCTCTGTTCTCCCAACATGTCATGCAATCCATTGTAGCATGTCTGTGTTTGTTGATGTTCCAACAGAACATGGTCCATGATCGTCACCCCAAAGCCTCAGTGGCCTAATGGATAAGGCACTGGCCTCCTAAGCCAGGGATTGTGGGTTCGAGTCCCATCTGGGGTGCGCTTCAGCAGAGTGGCGCAGCGGAAGCGTGCTGGGCCCAAAACTCAGAGGTCGATGGATCGAAACCATCCTCTGCTAAGAGCCCTTTTCTTGAAGGCTTGCATGGCTCTGGCTCTGAGAAAAGGCTGGCAGAATGTTATCCCGTTTTCACCATAATTGGAAAGGCAGCTGTTCTTTATTTCTTAATTGCAAGTTTATTCAAGACACCTGAATCATTGGCATGGTGCCAACAGTCTACATCAGAGTGGCCTGCTTTGCCAGGGCCTGTAGGTTGAGTCGTGTCCGGGCTGTGCTCGAGCAGAGTGGCGCAGCGGAAGCGTGCTGGGCCCATAACCCAGAGGTCGATGGATCGAAACCATCCTCTGCTAGGTGTACTTTTATTAAAAGCCTGCATGGCTCCGGCTCTGAGAAAACGCTGACAAAACATTACGTCGTTACACCACGTGTCCTCGTTATTGGAAAGGCAGCTGTACCTTATTTCTTAATTACGAGTTTTTCAAGACACCTGAATCCTTGGCATGATGCCAAAATTCTACATCAGTGTGGCCTTCTTAGCTAGGGACGCTAGGTGGAGTCGTGCCCTGGAGCGTGTAAGCAGAGTGGCGCAGCGGAAGCGTGCTGGGCCCATAACCCAGAGGTCGATGGATCGAAACCATCCTCTGCTAGCAGTCCTTTAGTTAAAAGCCTGCATGGCTCTGAGAAAACGCTGACAAGACATTACTTCGTTTCACCATGAGTCCTCATCTTTGGAAAGGCGGCTGTACTTTTTTTCTTAATTACAAGCCTATTCAAGACTCCTGGTGACTCATTTATGAAGCGCGCGTAGGCACAGATTTGATCGTAAAGTGTGCGTCCCCCAAAATCTACGGCAAAGTCCATATTTCTTAAAACTGTCTTTGACGTGGAAAAGTGCCTAGCGCCATGTCAGGGCCTGAGCAGGCGCACGCGCTATTGCTTGTCAGATTGCTGTAGGTATTTGGAAATATAAGCCATTTTTGCTGCTCTTAAAGGATTTAAACATTGACAGGCGCTCTTTTATATGTCAGTGGCATTAAAAAGGCATCGATTATAATTCCGCAAGTGTTCAGCTGCGCACAATTTCAAGCTCATTTACGATTTACAGATTTAAGGTCAGAAAATGAGGCCTACGCGTGCTTTTTATGGGTACCTTCGTTTTATTAATAACAAGTGTGCGCTTTTGAGAAAGGGGCCTGATCATCAATGCCATGGATGTGGCACATTTCTAGGAGAGAGTATGAAATTGGCACATTCAGATCCACCCATTGCCTACGTGATGTTAATGAAAGAATTAATTCAGAGCATGTTGTGGGAAATGAGATTCGTTCCTAGGAGAAAGTTTGAAATTGGCCCTTTCAGATGTTCCAATTGATGACAGTGCTTACATTTGAAAACTTGTTGTGAATGAGATTTGCACCAGAACTATGATAGTTTCATCATGCCTCGCCAAAAACCTTCTGTCAGAAGTGGGATTTGAACCCACGCCTCCATTGGGAGACCAGAAACCTCACAAACTGAGAAGGTCGGACAACCTTGAGTCTGGCGCCTTAGACCGCTCGGCCATTCTGACAAGGCTCATACATCCTAAAACTGATGTTACCGTGTCCAAAGTCATGTCAGTTCTCTGTTCTCCCAACATGTCATGCAATCCATTGTAGCATGTCTGTGTTTGTTGATGTTCCAACAGAACATGGTCCATGATCGTCACCCCAAAGCCCCAGTGGCCTAATGGATAAGGCACTGGCCTCCTAAGCCAGGGATTGTGGGTTCGAGTCCCATCTGGGGTGCGCTTCAGCAGAGTGGCGCAGCGGAAGCGTGCTGGGCCCATAACCCAGAGGTCGATGGATCGAAACCATCCTCTGCTAAGAGCCCTTTTCTTGAAGGCTTGCATGGCTCTGGCTCTGAGAAAAGGCTGGCAGAATGTTATCCCGTTTTCACCATAATTGGAAAGGCAGCTGTTCTTTATTTCTTAATTGCAAGTTTATTCAAGACACCTGAATCATTGGCATGGTGCCAACAGTCTACATCAGAGTGGCCTGCTTTGCCAGGGCCTGTAGGTTGAGTCGTGTCCGGGCTGTGCTCGAGCAGAGAGGCGCAGCGGAAGCGTGCTGGGCCCATAACCCAGAGGTCGATGGATCGAAACCATCCTCTGCTAGGTGTACTTTTATTAAAAGCCTGCATGGCTCCGGCTCTGAGAAAACGCTGACAAAACATTACGTCGTTACACCACGTGTCCTCGTCATTGGAAAGGCAGCTGTACCTTATTTCTTAATTACGAGTTTTTCAAGACACCTGAATCCTTGGCATTATGCCAAAATTCTACATCAGTGTGGCCTTCTTAGCTAGGGACGCTAGGTGGAGTCGTGCCCTGGAGCATGTAAGCAGAGTGGCGCAGCGGAAGCGTGCTGGGCCCATAACCCAGAGGTCGATGGATCGAAACCATCCTCTGCTAGCAGTCCTTTAGTTAAAAGCCTGCATGGCTCTGAGAAAACGCTGACAAGACATTACTTCGTTTCACCATGAGTCCTCATCTTTGGAAAGGCGGCTGTACTTTTTTTCTTAATTACAAGCCTATTCAAGACTCCTGGTGACTCATTTATGAAGCGCGCGTAGGCACAGATTTGATCGTAAAGTGTGCGTCCCCCAAAATCTAAGGCAAAGTCCATATTTCTTAAAACTGTCTTTGACGTGGAAAAGTGCCTAGCGCCATGTCAGGGCCTGAGCAGGCGCACGCGCTATTGCTTGTCAGATTGCTGTAGGTATTTGGAAATATAAGCCATTTTTGCTGCTCTTAAAGGATTTAAACATTGACAGGCGCTCTTTTATATGTCAGTGGCATTAAAAAGGCATCGATTATAATTCCGCAAGTGTTCAGCTGCGCACAATTTCAAGCTCATTTACGATTTACAGATTTAAGGTCAGAAAATGAGGCCTACGCGTGCTTTCTATGGGTACCTTCGTTTTATTAATAACAAGTGTGCGCTTTTGAGAAAGGGGCCTGATCATCAATGCCATGGATGTGGCACATTTCTAGGAGAGAGTATGAAATTGGCACATTCAGATCCACCCATTGCCTACGTGATGTTAATGAAAGAATTAATTCAGAGCATGTTGTGGGAAATGAGATTCGTTCCTAGGAGAAAGTTTGAAATTGGCCCTTTCAGATGTTCCAATTGATGACAGTGCTTACATTTGAAAACTTGTTGTGAATGAGATTTGCACCAGAACTATGATAGTTTCATCATGCCTCTACAAAAACCTTCTGTCAGAAGTGGGATTTGAACCCACGCCTCCATTGGGAGACCAGAAACCTCACAAACTGAGAAGGTCGGACAACCTTGAGTCTGGCGCCTTAGACCGCTCGGCCATTCTGACACGGCTCATACATCCTAAAACTGATGTTACCGTATCCAAAGTCATGTCAGTTCTCTGTTCTCCCAACATGTCATGCAATCCATTGTAGCATGTCTGTGTTTGTTGATGTTCCAACAGAACATGGTCCATGATCGTCACCCCAAAGCCTCAGTGGCCTAATGGATAAGGCACTGGCCTCCTAAGCCAGGGATTGTGGGTTCGAGTCCCATCTGGGGTGCGCTTCAGCAGAGTGGCGCAGCGGAAGCGTGCTGGGCCAATAACCCAGAGGTCGATGGATCGAAACCATCCTCTGCTAAGAGCCCTTTTCTTGAAGGCTTGCATGGCTCTGGCTCTGAGAAAAGGCTGGCAGAATGTTATCCCGTTTTCACCATAATTGGAAAGGCAGCTGTTCTTTATTTCTTAATTGCAAGTTTATTCAAGACACCTGAATCATTGGCATGGTGCCAACAGTCTACATCAGAGTGGCCTGCTTTGCCAGGGCCTGTAGGTTGAGTCGTGTCCGGGCTGTGCTCGAGCAGAGTGGCGCAGCGAAAGCGTGCTGGGCCCATAACCCAGAGGTCGATGGATCGAAACCATCCTCTGCTAGGTGTACTTTTATTAAAAGCCTGCATGGCTCCGGCTCTGAGAAAACGCTGACAAAACATTACGTCGTTACACCACGTGTCCTCGTCATTGGAAAGGCAGCTGTACCTTATTTCTTAATTACGAGTTTTTCAAGACACCTGAATCCTTGGCATTATGCCAAAATTCTACATCAGTGTGGCCTTCTTAGCTAGGGACGCTAGGTGGAGTCGTGCCCTGGAGCATGTAAGCAGAGTGGCGCAGCGGAAGCGTGCTGGGCCCATAACCCAGAGGTCGATGGATCGAAACCATACTCTGCTAGCAGTCCTTTAGTTAAAAGCCTGCATGGCTCTGAGAAAACGCTGACAAGACATTACTTCGTTTCACCATGAGTCCTCATCTTTGGAAAGGCGGCTGTACTTTTTTTCTTAATTACAAGCCTATTCAAGACTCCTGGTGACTCATTTATGAAGCGCGCGTAGGCACAGATTTGATCGTAAAGTGTGCGTCCCCCAAAATCTACGGCAAAGTCCATATTTCTTAAAACTGTCTTTGACGTGGAAAAGTGTCTAGCGCCATGTCAGGGCCTGAGCAGGCGCACGCGCTATTGCTTGTCAGATTGCTGTAGGTATTTGGAAATATAAGCCTTTTTTGCTGCTCTTAAAGGATTTAAACATTGACAGGCGCTCTTTTATATGTCAGTGGCATTAAAAAGGCATCGATTATAATTCCGCAAGTGTTCAGCTGCGCACAATTTCAAGCTCATTTACGATTTACAGATTTAAGGTCAGAAAATGAGGCCTACGCGTGCTTTCTATGGGTACCTTCGTTTTATTAATAACAAGTGTGCGCTTTTGAGAAAGGGGCCTGATCATCAATGCCATGGATGTGGCACATTTCTAGGAGAGAGTATGAAATTGGCACATTCAGATCCACCCATTGCCTACGTGATGTTAATGAAAGAATTAATTCAGAGCATGTTGTGGGAAATGAGATTCGTTCCTAGGAGAAAGTTTGAAATTGGCCCTTTCAGATGTTCCAATTGATGACAGTGCTTACATTTGAAAACTTGTTGTGAATGAGATTTGCACCAGAACTATGATAGTTTCATCATGCCTCGCCAAAAACCTTCTGTCAGAAGTGGGATTTGAACCCACGCCTCCATTGGGAGACCAGAAACCTCACAAACTGAGAAGGTCGGACAACCTTGAGTCTGGCGCCTTAGACCGCTCGGCCATTCTGACACGGCTCATACATCCTAAAACTGATGTTACCGTGTCCAAAGTCATGTCAGTTCTCTGTTCTCCCAACATGTCATGCAATCCATTGTAGCATGTCTGTGTTTGTTGATGTTCCAACAGAACATGGTCCATGATCGTCACCCCAAAGCCCCAGTGGCCTAATGGATAAGGCACTGGCCTCCTAAGCCAGGGATTGTGGGTTCGAGTCCCATCTGGGGTGCCCTTCAGCAGAGTGGCGCAGCGGAAGCGTGCTGGGCCCATAACCCAGAGGTCGATGGATCGAAACCATCCTCTGCTAAGAGCCCTTTTCTTGAAGGCTTGCATGGCTCTGGCTCTAGGAAAAGGCTGGCAGAATGTTATCCAGTTTTCACCATAATTGGAAAGGCAGCTGTTCTTTATTTCTTAATTGCAAGTTTATTCAAGACACCTGAATCATTGGCATGGTGCCAACAGTCTACATCAGAGTGGCCTGCTTTGCCAGGGCCTGTAGGTTGAGTCGTGTCCGGGCTGTGCTCAAGCAGAGTGGCGCAGCGGAAGCGTGCTGGGCCCATAACCCAGAGGTCGATGGATCGAAACCATCCTCTGCTAGGTGTACTTTTATTAAAAGCCTGCATGGCTCCGGCTCTGAGAAAACGCTGACAAAACATTACATCATTACACCACGTGTCCTCGTCATTGGAAAGGCAGCTGTACCTTATTTCTTAATTACGAGTTTTTCAAGACACCTGAATCCTTGGCATGATGCCAAAATTCTACATCAGTGTGGCCTTCTTAGCTAGGGACGCTAGGTGGAGTCGTGCCCTGGAGCGTGTAAGCAGAGTGGCGCAGCGGAAGCGTGCTGGGCCCATAACCCAGAGGTCGATGGATCGAAACCATCCTCTGCTAGCAGTCCTTTAGTTAAAAGCCTGCATGGCTCTGAGAAAACGCTGACAAGACATTACTTCGTTTCACCATGAGTCCTCATCTTTGGAAAGGCGGCTGTACTTTTTTTCTTAATTACAAGCCTATTCAAGACTCCTGGTGACTCATTTATGAAGCGCGCGTAGGCACAGATTTGATCGTAAAGTGTGCGTCCCCCAAAATTTACGGCAAAGTCCATATTTCTTCAAACTGTCTTTGACGTGGAAAAGTGCCTAGCGCCATGTCAGGGCCTGAGCAGGCGCAGGCGCTATTGCTTGTCAGATTGCTGTAGGTATTTGGAAATATAAGCCATTTTTGCTGCTCTTAAAGGATTTAAACATTGACAGGCGCTCTTTTATATGTCAGTGGCATTAAAAAGGCATCGATTATAATTCCGCAAGTGTTCAGCTGCGCACAATTTCAAGCTCATTTACGATTTACAGATTTAAGGTCAGAAAATGAGGCCTACGCGTGCTTTCTATGGGTACCTTCGTTTTATTAATAACAAGTGTGCGCTGTTGAGAAAGGGGCCTGATCATCAATGCCATGGATGTGGCACATTTCTAGGAGAGAGTATAAAAATTGGCACATTCAGATCCACCCATTGCCTACGTGATGTTAATGAAAGAATTAATTCAGAGCATGTTGTGGGAAATGAGATTCGTTCCTAGGAGAAAGTTTGAAATTGGCCCTTTCAGATGTTCCAATTGATGACAGTGCTTACATTTGAAAACTTGTTGTGAATGAGATTTGCACCAGAACTATGATAGTTTCATCATGCCTCGCCAAAAACCTTCTGTCAGAAGTGGGATTTGAACCCACGCCTCCATTGGGAGACCAGAAACCTCACAAACTGAGAAGGTCGGACAACCTTGAGTCTGGCGCCTTAGACCGCTCGGCCATTCTGACACGGCTCATACATCCTAAAACTGATGTTACCGTGTCCAAAGTCATGTCAGTTCTCTGTTCTCCCAACATGTCATGCAATCCATTGTAGCATGTCTGTGTTTGTTGATGTTCCAACAGAACATGGTCCATGATCGTCACCCCAAAGCCCCAGTGGCCTAATGGATAAGGCACTGGCCTCCTAAGCCAGGGATTGTGGGTTCGAGTCCCATCTGGGGTGCCCTTCAGCAGAGTGGCGCAGCGGAAGCGTGCTGGGCCCATAACCCAGAGGTCGATGGATCGAAACCATCCTCTGCTAAGAGCCCTTTTCTTGAAGGCTTGCATGGCTCTGGCTCTAGGAAAAGGCTGGCAGAATGTTATCCAGTTTTCACCATAATTGGAAAGGCAGCTGTTCTTTATTTCTTAATTGCAAGTTTATTCAAGACACCTGAATCATTGGCATGGTGCCAACAGTCTACATCAGAGTGGCCTGCTTTGCCAGGGCCTGTAGGTTGAGTCGTGTCCGGGCTGTGCTCAAGCAGAGTGGCGCAGCGGAAGCGTGCTGGGCCCATAACCCAGAGGTCGATGGATCGAAACCATCCTCTGCTAGGTGTACTTTTATTAAAAGCCTGCATGGCTCCGGCTCTGAGAAAACGCTGACAAAACATTACATCATTACACCACGTGTCCTCGTCATTGGAAAGGCAGCTGTACCTTATTTCTTAATTACGAGTTTTTCAAGACACCTGAATCCTTGGCATGATGCCAAAATTCTACATCAGTGTGGCCTTCTTAGCTAGGGACGCTAGGTGGAGTCGTGCCCTGCAGCGTGTAAGCAGAGTGGCGCAGCGGAAGCGTGCTGGGCCCATAACCCAGAGGTCGATGGATCGAAACCATCCTCTGCTAGCAGTCCTTTAGTTAAAAGCCTGCATGGCTCTGAGAAAACGCTGACAAGCCATTACTTCATTTCACCATGAGTCCTCATCTTTGGAAAGGCAGCTGTACTTTTTTTCTTAATTACAAGCCTATTCAAGAGTCCTGGTGACTCATTTATGAAGCGCGCGTAGGCACAGATTTGATCGTAAAGTGTGCGTCCCCCAAAATCTACGGCAAAGTCCATATTTCTTAAAACTGTCTTTGACGTGGAAAAGTGCCTAGCGCCATGTCAGGGCCTGAGCAGGCGCAGGCGCTATTGCTTGTCAGATTGCTGTAGGTATTTGGAAATATAAGCCATTTTTGCTGCTCTTAAAGGATTTAAACATTGACAGGCGCTCTTTTATATGTCAGTGGCATTAAAAAGGCATCGATTATAATTCCGCAAGTGTTCAGCTGCGCACAGTTTCAAGCTCATTTACGATTTACAGATTTAAGGTCAGAAAATGAGGCCTACGCGTGCTTTCTATGGGTACCTTAGTTTTATTAATAACAACTGTGCGCTTTGAGAAAGGGGCCTGATCATCAATGCCATGGATGTGGCACATTTCTAGGAGAGAGTATGAAATTGGCACATTCAGATCCACCCATTGCCTATGTGATGTTAATGAAAGAATTAATTCAGAGCATGTTGTGGGAAATGAGATTCGTTCCTAGGAGAAAGTTTGAAATTGGCCCTTTCAGATGTTCCAATTGATGACAGTGCTTACATTTGAAAACTTGTTGTGAATGAGATTTGCACCAGAACTATGATAGTTTCATCATGCCTCGCCAAAAACCTTCTGTCAGAAGTGGGATTTGAACCCACGCCTCCATTGGGAGACCAGAAACCTCACAAACTGAGAAGGTCGACAACCTTGAGTCTGGCGCCTTAGACCGCTCGGCCATTCTGACACGGCTCATACATTCTAAAACTGATGTTACCGTGTCCAAAGTCATGTCAGTTCTCTGTTCTCCCAACATGTCATGCAATCCATTGTAGCATGTCTGTGTTTGTTGATGTTCCAACAGAACATGGTCCATGATCGTCACCCCAAAGCCTCAGTGGCCTAATGGATAAGGCACTGGCCTCCTAAGCCAGGGATTGTGGGTTCGAGTCCCATCTGGGGTGCGCTTCAGCAGAGTGGCGCAGCGGAAGCGTGCTGGGCCCAAAACTCAGAGGTCGATGGATCGAAACCATCCTCTGCTAAGAGCCCTTTTCTTGAAGGCTTGCATGGCTCTGGCTCTGAGAAAAGGCTGGCAGAATGTTATCCCGTTTTCACCATAATTGGAAAGGCAGCTGTTCTTTATTTCTTAATTGCAAGTTTATTCAAGACACCTGAATCATTGGCATGGTGCCAACAGTCTACATCAGAGTGGCCTGCTTTGCCAGGGCCTGTAGGTTGAGTCGTGTCCGGGCTGTGCTCGAGCAGAGTGGCGCAGCGGAAGCGTGCTGGGCCCATAACCCAGAGGTCGATGGATCGAAACCATCCTCTGCTAGGTGTACTTTTATTAAAAGCCTGCATGGCTCCGGCTCTGAGAAAACGCTGACAAAACATTACGTCGTTACACCACGTGTCCTCGTTATTGGAAAGGCAGCTGTACCTTATTTCTTAATTACGAGTTTTTCAAGACACCTGAATCCTTGGCATGATGCCAAAATTCTACATCAGTGTGGCCTTCTTAGCTAGGGACGCTAGGTGGAGTCGTGCCCTGGAGCGTGTAAGCAGAGTGGCGCAGCGGAAGCGTGCTGGGCCCATAACCCAGAGGTCGATGGATCGAAACCATCCTCTGCTAGCAGTCCTTTAGTTAAAAGCCTGCATGGCTCTGAGAAAACGCTGACAAGACATTACTTCGTTTCACCATGAGTCCTCATCTTTGGAAAGGCGGCTGTACTTTTTTTCTTAATTACAAGCCTATTCAAGACTCCTGGTGACTCATTTATGAAGCGCGCGTAGGCACAGATTTGATCGTAAAGTGTGCGTCCCCCAAAATCTACGGCAAAGTCCATATTTCTTAAAACTGTCTTTGACGTGGAAAAGTGCCTAGCGCCATGTCAGGGCCTGAGCAGGCGCACGCGCTATTGCTTGTCAGATTGCTGTAGGTATTTGGAAATATAAGCCATTTTTGCTGCTCTTAAAGGATTTAAACATTGACAGGCGCTCTTTTATATGTCAGTGGCATTAAAAAGGCATCGATTATAATTCCGCAAGTGTTCAGCTGCGCACAATTTCAAGCTCATTTACGATTTACAGATTTAAGGTCAGAAAATGAGGCCTACGCGTGCTTTTTATGGGTACCTTCGTTTTATTAATAACAAGTGTGCGCTTTTGAGAAAGGGGCCTGATCATCAATGCCATGGATGTGGCACATTTCTAGGAGAGAGTATGAAATTGGCACATTCAGATCCACCCATTGCCTACGTGATGTTAATGAAAGAATTAATTCAGAGCATGTTGTGGGAAATGAGATTCGTTCCTAGGAGAAAGTTTGAAATTGGCCCTTTCAGATGTTCCAATTGATGACAGTGCTTACATTTGAAAACTTGTTGTGAATGAGATTTGCACCAGAACTATGATAGTTTCATCATGCCTCGCCAAAAACCTTCTGTCAGAAGTGGGATTTGAACCCACGCCTCCATTGGGAGACCAGAAACCTCACAAACTGAGAAGGTCGGACAACCTTGAGTCTGGCGCCTTAGACCGCTCGGCCATTCTGACAAGGCTCATACATCCTAAAACTGATGTTACCGTGTCCAAAGTCATGTCAGTTCTCTGTTCTCCCAACATGTCATGCAATCCATTGTAGCATGTCTGTGTTTGTTGATGTTCCAACAGAACATGGTCCATGATCGTCACCCCAAAGCCCCAGTGGCCTAATGGATAAGGCACTGGCCTCCTAAGCCAGGGATTGTGGGTTCGAGTCCCATCTGGGGTGCGCTTCAGCAGAGTGGCGCAGCAGAAGCGTGCTGGGCCCATAACCCAGAGGTCGATGGATCGAAACCATCCTCTGCTAAGAGCCCTTTTCTTGAAGGCTTGCATGGCTCTGGCTCTGAGAAAAGGCTGGCAGAATGTTATCCCGTTTTCACCATAATTGGAAAGGCAGCTGTTCTTTATTTCTTAATTGCAAGTTTATTCAAGACACCTGAATCATTGGCATGGTGCCAACAGTCTACATCAGAGTGGCCTGCTTTGCCAGGGCCTGTAGGTTGAGTCGTGTCCGGGCTGTGCTCGAGCAGAGAGGCGCAGCGGAAGCGTGCTGGGCCCATAACCCAGAGGTCGATGGATCGAAACCATCCTCTGCTAGCAGTCCTTTAGTTAAAAGCCTGCATGGCTCTGAGAAAACGCTGACAAGACATTACTTCGTTTCACCATGAGTCCTCATCTTTGGAAAGGCGGCTGTACTTTTTTTCTTAATTACAAGCCTATTCAAGACTCCTGGTGACTCATTTATGAAGCGCGCGTAGGCACAGATTTGATCGTAAAGTGTGCGTCCCCCAAAATCTAAGGCAAAGTCCATATTTCTTAAAACTGTCTTTGACGTGGAAAAGTGCCTAGCGCCATGTCAGGGCCTGAGCAGGCGCACGCGCTATTGCTTGTCAGATTGCTGTAGGTATTTGGAAATATAAGCCATTTTTGCTGCTCTTAAAGGATTTAAACATTGACAGGCGCTCTTTTATATGTCAGTGGCATTAAAAAGGCATCGATTATAATTCCGCAAGTGTTCAGCTGCGCACAATTTCAAGCTCATTTACGATTTACAGATTTAAGGTCAGAAAATGAGGCCTACGCGTGCTTTCTATGGGTACCTTCGTTTTATTAATAACAAGTGTGCGCTTTTGAGAAAGGGGCCTGATCATCAATGCCATGGATGTGGCACATTTCTAGGAGAGAGTATGAAATTGGCACATTCAGATCCACCCATTGCCTACGTGATGTTAATGAAAGAATTAATTCAGAGCATGTTGTGGGAAATGAGATTCGTTCCTAGGAGAAAGTTTGAAATTGGCCCTTTCAGATGTTCCAATTGATGACAGTGCTTACATTTGAAAACTTGTTGTGAATGAGATTTGCACCAGAACTATGATAGTTTCATCATGCCTCTACAAAAACCTTCTGTCAGAAGTGGGATTTGAACCCACGCCTCCATTGGGAGACCAGAAACCTCACAAACTGAGAAGGTCGGACAACCTTGAGTCTGGCGCCTTAGACCGCTCGGCCATTCTGACACGGCTCATACATCCTAAAACTGATGTTACCGTATCCAAAGTCATGTCAGTTCTCTGTTCTCCCAACATGTCATGCAATCCATTGTAGCATGTCTGTGTTTGTTGATGTTCCAACAGAACATGGTCCATGATCGTCACCCCAAAGCCTCAGTGGCCTAATGGATAAGGCACTGGCCTCCTAAGCCAGGGATTGTGGGTTCGAGTCCCATCTGGGGTGCGCTTCAGCAGAGTGGCGCAGCGGAAGCGTGCTGGGCCAATAACCCAGAGGTCGATGGATCGAAACCATCCTCTGCTAAGAGCCCTTTTCTTGAAGGCTTGCATGGCTCTGGCTCTGAGAAAAGGCTGGCAGAATGTTATCCCGTTTTCACCATAATTGGAAAGGCAGCTGTTCTTTATTTCTTAATTGCAAGTTTATTCAAGACACCTGAATCATTGGCATGGTGCCAACAGTCTACATCAGAGTGGCCTGCTTTGCCAGGGCCTGTAGGTTGAGTCGTGTCCGGGCTGTGCTCGAGCAGAGTGGCGCAGCGGAAGCGTGCTGGGCCCATAACCCAGAGGTCGATGGATCGAAACCATCCTCTGCTAGGTGTACTTTTATTAAAAGCCTGCATGGCTCCGGCTCTGAGAAAACGCTGACAAAACATTACGTCGTTACACCACGTGTCCTCGTCATTGGAAAGGCAGCTGTACCTTATTTCTTAATTACGAGTTTTTCAAGACACCTGAATCCTTGGCATTATGCCAAAATTCTACATCAGTGTGGCCTTCTTAGCTAGGGACGCTAGGTGGAGTCGTGCCCTGGAGCATGCAAGCAGAGTGGCGCAGCGGAAGCGTGCTGGGCCCATAACCCAGAGGTCGATGGATCGAAACCATACTCTGCTAGCAGTCCTTTAGTTAAAAGCCTGCATGGCTCTGAGAAAACGCTGACAAGACATTACTTCGTTTCACCATGAGTCCTCATCTTTGGAAAGGCGGCTGTACTTTTTTTCTTAATTACAAGCCTATTCAAGACTCCTGGTGACTCATTTATGAAGCGCGCGTAGGCACAGATTTGATCGTAAAGTGTGCGTCCCCCAAAATCTACGGCAAAGTCCATATTTCTTAAAACTGTCTTTGACGTGGAAAAGTGTCTAGCGCCATGTCAGGGCCTGAGCAGGCGCACGCGCTATTGCTTGTCAGATTGCTGTAGGTATTTGGAAATATAAGCCTTTTTTGCTGCTCTTAAAGGATTTAAACATTGACAGGCGCTCTTTTATATGTCAGTGGCATTAAAAAGGCATCGATTATAATTCCGCAAGTGTTCAGCTGCGCACAATTTCAAGCTCATTTACGATTTACAGATTTAAGGTCAGAAAATGAGGCCTACGCGTGCTTTCTATGGGTACCTTCGTTTTATTAATAACAAGTGTGCGCTTTTGAGAAAGGGGCCTGATCATCAATGCCATGGATGTGGCACATTTCTAGGAGAGAGTATGAAATTGGCACATTCAGATCCACCCATTGCCTACGTGATGTTAATGAAAGAATTAATTCAGAGCATGTTGTGGGAAATGAGATTCGTTCCTAGGAGAAAGTTTGAAATTGGCCCTTTCAGATGTTCCAATTGATGACAGTGCTTACATTTGAAAACTTGTTGTGAATGAGATTTGCACCAGAACTATGATAGTTTCATCATGCCTCACCAAAAACCTTCTGTCAGAAGTGGGATTTGAACCCACGCCTCCATTGGGAGACCAGAAACCTCACAAACTGAGAAGGTCGGACAACCTTGAGTCTGGCGCCTTAGACCGCTCGGCCATTCTGACACGGCTCATACATCCTAAAACTGATGTTACCGTGTCCAAAGTCATGTCAGTTCTCTGTTCTCCCAACATGTCATGCAATCCATTGTAGCATGTCTGTGTTTGTTGATGTTCCAACAGAACATGGTCCATGATCGTCACCCCAAAGCCCCAGTGGCCTAATGGATAAGGCACTGGCCTCCTAAGCCAGGGATTGTGGGTTCGAGTCCCATCTGGGGTGCCCTTCAGCAGAGTGGCGCAGCGGAAGCGTGCTGGGCCCATAACCCAGAGGTCGATGGATCGAAACCATCCTCTGCTAAGAGCCCTTTTCTTGAAGGCTTGCATGGCTCTGGCTCTAGGAAAAGGCTGGCAGAATGTTATCCAGTTTTCACCATAATTGGAAAGGCAGCTGTTCTTTATTTCTTAATTGCAAGTTTATTCAAGACACCTGAATCATTGGCATGGTGCCAACAGTCTACATCAGAGTGGCCTGCTTTGCCAGGGCCTGTAGGTTGAGTCGTGTCCGGGCTGTGCTCGAGCAGAGTGGCGCAGCGGAAGCGTGCTGGGCCCATAACCCAGAGGTCGATGGATCGAAACCATCCTCTGCTAGGTGTACTTTTATTAAAAGCCTGCATGGCTCCGGCTCTGAGAAAACGCTGACAAAACATTACATCATTACACCACGTGTCCTCGTCATTGGAAAGGCAGCTGTACCTTATTTCTTAATTACGAGTTTTTCAAGACACCTGAATCCTTGGCATGATGCCAAAATTCTACATCAGTGTGGCCTTCTTAGCTAGGGACGCTAGGTGGAGTCGTGCCCTGGAGCGTGTAAGCAGAGTGGCGCAGCGGAAGCGTGCTGGGCCCATAACCCAGAGGTCGATGGATCGAAACCATCCTCTGCTAGCAGTCCTTTAGTTAAAAGCCTGCATGGCTCTGAGAAAACGCTGACAAGACATTACTTCGTTTCACCATGAGTCCTCATCTTTGGAAAGGCGGCTGTACTTTTTTTCTTAATTACAAGCCTATTCAAGACTCCTGGTGACTCATTTATGAAGCGCGCGTAGGCACAGATTTGATCGTAAAGTGTGCGTCCCCCAAAATTTACGGCAAAGTCCATATTTCTTAAAACTGTCTTTGACGTGGAAAAGTGCCTAGCGCCATGTCAGGGCCTGAGCAGGCGCAGGCGCTATTGCTTGTCAGATTGCTGTAGGTATTTGGAAATATAAGCCATTTTTGCTGCTCTTAAAGGATTTAAACATTGACAGGCGCTCTTTTATATGTCAGTGGCATTAAAAAGGCATCGATTATAATTCCGCAAGTGTTCAGCTGCGCACAATTTCAAGCTCATTTACGATTTACAGATTTAAGGTCAGAAAATGAGGCCTACGCGTGCTTTCTATGGGTACCTTCGTTTTATTAATAACAAGTGTGCGCTTTTGAGAAAGGGGCCTGATCATCAATGCCATGGATGTGGCACATTTCTAGGAGAGAGTATGAAATTGGCACATTCAGATCCACCCATTGCCTACGTGATGTTAATGAAAGAATTTATTCAGAGCTTGTTGTGGGAAATGAGATTCGTTCCTAGGAGAAAGTTTGAAATTGGCCCTTTCAGATGTTCCAATTGATGACAGTGCTTACATTTGAAAACTTGTTGTGAATGAGATTTGCACTAGAACTATGATAGTTTCATCATGCCTCGCCAAAAACCTTCTGTCAGAAGTGGGATTTGAACCCACGCCTCCATTGGGAGAACAGAAACCTCACAAACTGAGAAGGTCGGACAACCTTGAGTCTGGCGCCTTAGACCGCTCGGCCATTCTGACACGGCTCATACATCCTAAAACTGATGTTACCGTGTCCAAAGTCATGTCAGTTCTCTGTTCTCCCAACATGTCATGCAATCCATTGTAGCATGTCTGTGTTTGTTGATGTTACAACAGAACATGGTCCATGACTGTCACCCCAAAGCCCCAGTGGCCTAATGGATAAGGCACTGGCCTCCTAAGCCAGGGATTGTGGGTTCGAGTCCCATCTGGGGTGCGCTTCAGCAGAGTGGCGCAGCGGAAGCGTGCTGGGCCCATAACACAGAGGTCAATGGATCGAAACCATCCTCTGCTAAGAGCCCTTTTCTTGAAGGCTTGCATGGCTCTGGCTCTAGGAAAAGGCTGGCAGAATATTATCCAGTTTTCACCATAATTGGAAAGGCAGCTGTTCTTTATTTCTCAATTGCAAGTTTATTCAAGACACCTGAATCATTGGCATGGTGCCAACAGTCTACATCAGAGTGGCCTGCTTTGCCAGGGCCTGAAGGTGAGTCGTGTCCGGGCTGTGCTCGAGCAGAGTGGCGCAGCGGAAGCGTGCTGGGCCCATAACCCAGAGGTCGATGGATCGAAACCATCCTCTGCTAGGTGTACTTTTATTAAAAGCCTGCAGGGCTCCGGCTCTGAGAAAACGCTGACAAAACATTACGTCGTTACACCACGTGTCCTCGTCATTGGAAAGGCAGCTGTACCTTATTTCTTAATTACGAGTTTTTCAAGACACCTGAATCCTTGGCATGATGCCAAAATTCTACATCAGTGTGGCCTTCTTAGCTAGGGACGCTAGGTGGAGTCGTGCCCTGGAGCATGTAAGCAGAGTGGCGCAGCGGAAGCGTGCTGGGCCCATAACCCAGAGGTCGATGGATCGAAACCATACTCTGCTAGCAGTCCTTTAGTTAAAAGCCTGCATGGCTCTGAGAAAAAGCTGACAAGACATTACTTCGTTTCACCATGAGTCCTCATCTTTGGAAAGGCGGCTGTACTTTTTTTCTTAATTACAAGCCTATTCAAGACTCCTGGTGACTCATTTATGAAGCGCGCGTAGGCACAGATTTGATCGTAAAGTGTGCGTCCCCCAAAATCTACGGCAAAGTCCATATTTCTTAAAACTGTCTTTGACGTGGAAAAGTGTCTAGCGCCATGTCAGGGCCTGAGCAGGCGCACGCGCTATTGCTTGTCAGATTGCTGTAGGTATTTGGAAATATAAGCCTTTTTTGCTGCTCTTAAAGGATTTAAACATTGACAGGCGCTCTTTTATATGTCAGTGGCATTAAAAAGGCATCGATTATAATTCCGCAAGTGTTCAGCTGCGCACAATTTCAAGCTCATTTACGATTTACAGATTTAAGGTCAGAAAATGAGGCCTACGCGTGCTTTCTATGGGTACCTTCGTTTTATTAATAACAAGTGTGCGCTTTTGAGAAAGGGGCCTGATCATCAATGCCATGGATGTGGCACATTTCTAGGAGAGAGTATGAAATTGGCACATTCAGATCCACCCATTGCCTACGTGATGTTAATGAAAGAATTAATTCAGAGCATGTTGTGGGAAATGAGATTCGTTCCTAGGAGAAAGTTTGAAATTGGCCCTTTCAGATGTTCCAATTGATGACAGTGCTTACATTTGAAAACTTGTTGTGAATGAGATTTGCACCAGAACTATGATAGTTTCATCATGCCTCGCCAAAAACCTTCTGTCAGAAGTGGGATTTGAACCCACGCCTCCATTGGGAGACCAGAAACCTCACAAACTGAGAAGGTCGGACAACCTTGAGTCTGGCGCCTTAGACCGCTCGGCCATTCTGACACGGCTCATACATCCTAAAACTGATGTTACCGTGTCCAAAGTCATGTCAGTTCTCTGTTCTCCCAACATGTCATGCAATCCATTGTAGCATGTCTGTGTTTGTTGATGTTCCAACAGAACATGGTCCATGATCGTCACCCCAAAGCCCCAGTGGCCTAATGGATAAGGCACTGGCCTCCTAAGCCAGGGATTGTGGGTTCGAGTCCCATCTGGGGTGCCCTTCAGCAGAGTGGTGCAGCGGAAGCGTGCTGGGCCCATAACCCAGAGGTCGATGGATCGAAACCATCCTCTGCTAAGAGCCCTTTTCTTGAAGGCTTGCATGGCTCTGGCTCTAGGAAAAGGCTGGCAGAATGTTATCCAGTTTTCACCATAATTGGAAAGGCAGCTGTTCTTTATTTCTTAATTGCAAGTTTATTCAAGACACCTGAATCATTGGCATGGTGCCAACAGTCTACATCAGAGTGGCCTGCTTTGCCAGGGCCTGTAGGTTGAGTCGTGTCCGGGCTGTGCTCAAGCAGAGTGGCGCAGCGGAAGCGTGCTGGGCCCATAACCCAGAGGTCGATGGATCGAAACCATCCTCTGCTAGGTGTACTTTTATTAAAAGCCTGCATGGCTCCGGCTCTGAGAAAACGCTGACAAAACATTACATCATTACACCACGTGTCCTCGTCATTGGAAAGGCAGCTGTACCTTATTTCTTAATTACGAGTTTTTCAAGACACCTGAATCCTTGGCATGATGCCAAAATTCTACATCAGTGTGGCCTTCTTAGCTAGGGACGCTAGGTGGAGTCGTGCCCTGGAGCGTGTAAGCAGAGTGGCGCAGCGGAAGCGTGCTGGGCCCATAACCCAGAGGTCGATGGATCGAAACCATACTCTGCTAGCAGTCCTTTAGTTAAAAGCCTGCATGGCTCTGAGAAAACGCTGACAAGACATTACTTCGTTTCACCATGAGTCCTCATCTTTGGAAAGGCGGCTGTACTTTTTTTCTTAATTACAAGCCTATTCAAGACTCCTGGTGACTCATTTATGAAGCGCGCGTAGGCACAGATTTGATCGTAAAGTGTGCGTCCCCCAAAATTTACGGCAAAGTCCATATTTCTTAAAACTGTCTTTGACGTGGAAAAGTGCCTAGCGCCATGTCAGGGCCTGAGCAGGCGCAGGCGCTATTGCTTGTCAGATTGCTGTAGGTATTTGGAAATATAAGCCATTTTTGCTGCTCTTAAAGGATTTAAACATTGACAGGCGCTCTTTTATATGTCAGTGGCATTAAAAAGGCATCGATTATAATTCCGCAAGTGTTCAGCTGCGCACAATTTCAAGCTCATTTACGATTTACAGATTTAAGGTCAGAAAATGAGGCCTACGCGTGCTTTCTATGGGTACCTTCGTTTTATTAATAACAAGTGTGCGCTTTTGAGAAAGGGGCCTGATCATCAATGCCATGGATGTGGCACATTTCTAGGAGAGAGTATGAAATTGGCACATTCAGATCCACCCATTGCCTACGTGATGTTAATGAAAGAATTAATTCAGAGCATGTTGTGGGAAATGAGATTCGTTCCTAGGAGAAAGTTTGAAATTGGCCCTTTCAGATGTTCCAATTGATGACAGTGCTTACATTTGAAAACTTGTTGTGAATGAGATTTGCACCAGAACTATGATAGTTTCATCATGCCTCGCCAAAAACCTTCTGTCAGAAGTGGGATTTGAACCCACGCCTCCATTGGGAGACCAGAAACCTCACAAACTGAGAAGGTCGGACAACCTTGAGTCTGGCGCCTTAGACCGCTCGGCCATTCTGACACGGCTCATACATCCTAAAACTGATGTTACCGTGTCCAAAGTCATGTCAGTTCTCTGTTCTCCCAACATGTCATGCAATCCATTGTAGCATGTCTGTGTTTGTTGATGTTCCAACAGAACATGGTCCATGATCGTCACCCCAAAGCCCCAGTGGCCTAATGGATAAGGCACTGGCCTCCTAAGCCAGGGATTGTGGGTTCGAGTCCCATCTGGGGTGCCCTTCAGCAGAGTGGCGCAGCGGAAGCGTGCTGGGCCCATAACCCAGAGGTCGATGGATCGAAACCATCCTCTGCTAAGAGCCCTTTTCTTGAAGGCTTGCATGGCTCTGGCTCTAGGAAAAGGCTGGCAGAATGTTATCCAGTTTTCACCATAATTGGAAAGGCAGCTGTTCTTTATTTCTTAATTGCAAGTTTATTCAAGACACCTGAATCATTGGCATGGTGCCAACAGTCTACATCAGAGTGGCCTGCTTTGCCAGGGCCTGTAGGTTGAGTCGTGTCCGGGCTGTGCTCAAGCAGAGTGGCGCAGCGGAAGCGTGCTGGGCCCATAACCCAGAGGTCAATGGATCGAAACCATCCTCTGCTAGGTGTACTTTTATTAAAACCCTGCATGGCTCCGGCTCTGAGAAAACGCTGACAAAACATTACATCATTACACCACGTGTCCTCGTCATTGGAAAGGCAGCTGTACCTTATTTCTTAATTACGAGTTTTTCAAGACACCTGAATCCTTGGCATGATGCCAAAATTCTACATCAGTGTGGCCTTCTTAGCTAGGGACGCTAGGTGGAGTCGTGCCCTGGAGCGTGTAAGCAGAGTGGCGCAGCGGAAGCGTGCTGGGCCCATAACCCAGAGGTCGATGGATCGAAACCATCCTCTGCTAGCAGTCCTTTAGTTAAAAGCCTGCATGGCTCTGAGAAAACGCTGACAAGACATTACTTCGTTTCACCATGAGTCCTCATCTTTGGAAAGGCGGCTGTACTTTTTTTCTTAATTACAAGCCTATTCAAGACTCCTGGTGACTCATTTATGAAGCGCGCGTAGGCACAGATTTGATCGTAAAGTGTGCGTCCCCCAAAATTTACGGCAAAGTCCATATTTCTTCAAACTGTCTTTGACGTGGAAAAGTGCCTAGCGCCATGTCAGGGCCTGAGCAGGCGCAGGCGCTATTGCTTGTCAGATTGCTGTAGGTATTTGGAAATATAAGCCATTTTTGCTGCTCTTAAAGGATTTAAACATTGACAGGCGCTCTTTTATATGTCAGTGGCATTAAAAAGGCATCGATTATAATTCCGCAAGTGTTCAGCTGCGCACAATTTCAAGCTCATTTACGATTTACAGATTTAAGGTCAGAAAATGAGGCCTACGCGTGCTTTCTATGGGTACCTTCGTTTTATTAATAACAAGTGTGCGCTTTTGAGAAAGGGGCCTGATCATCAATGCCATGGATGTGGCACATTTCTAGGAGAGAGTATAAAAATTGGCACATTCAGATCCACCCATTGCCTACGTGATGTTAATGAAAGAATTAATTCAGAGCATGTTGTGGGAAATGAGATTCGTTCCTAGGAGAAAGTTTGAAATTGGCCCTTTCAGATGTTCCAATTGATGACAGTGCTTACATTTGAAAACTTGTTGTGAATGAGATTTGCACCAGAACTATGATAGTTTCATCATGCCTCGCCAAAAACCTTCTGTCAGAAGTGGGATTTGAACCCACGCCTCCATTGGGAGACCAGAAACCTCACAAACTGAGAAGGTCGGACAACCTTGAGTCTGGCGCCTTAGACCGCTCGGCCATTCTGACACGGCTCATACATCCTAAAACTGATGTTACCGTGTCCAAAGTCATGTCAGTTCTCTGTTCTCCCAACATGTCATGCAATCCATTGTAGCATGTCTGTGTTTGTTGATGTTCCAACAGAACATGGTCCATGATCGTCACCCCAAAGCCCCAGTGGCCTAATGGATAAGGCACTGGCCTCCTAAGCCAGGGATTGTGGGTTCGAGTCCCATCTGGGGTGCCCTTCAGCAGAGTGGCGCAGCGGAAGCGTGCTGGGCCCATAACCCAGAGGTCGATGGATCGAAACCATCCTCTGCTAAGAGCCCTTTTCTTGAAGGCTTGCATGGCTCTGGCTCTAGGAAAAGGCTGGCAGAATGTTATCCAGTTTTCACCATAATTGGAAAGGCAGCTGTTCTTTATTTCTTAATTGCAAGTTTATTCAAGACACCTGAATCATTGGCATGGTGCCAACAGTCTACATCAGAGTGGCCTGCTTTGCCAGGGCCTGTAGGTTGAGTCGTGTCCGGGCTGTGCTCAAGCAGAGTGGCGCAGCGGAAGCGTGCTGAGCCCATAACCCAGAGGTCGATGGATCGAAACCATCCTCTGCTAGGTGTACTTTTATTAAAAGCCTGCATGGCTCCGGCTCTGAGAAAACGCTGACAAAACATTACATCATTACACCACGTGTCCTCGTCATTGGAAAGGCAGCTGTACCTTATTTCTTAATTACGAATTTTTCAAGACACCTGAATCCTTGGCATGATGCCAAAATTCTACATCAGTGTGGCCTTCTTAGCTAGGGACGCTAGGTGGAGTCGTGCCCTGCAGCGTGTAAGCAGAGTGGCGCAGCGGAAGCGTGCTGGGCCCATAACCCAGAGGTCGATGGATCGAAACCATCCTCTGCTAGCAGTCCTTTAGTTAAAAGCCTGCATGGCTCTGAGAAAACGCTGACAAGACATTACTTCATTTCACCATGAGTCCTCATCTTTGGAAAGGCAGCTGTACTTTTTTTCTTAATTACAAGCCTATTCAAGAGTCCTGGTGACTCATTTATGAAGCGCGCGTAGGCACAGATTTGATCGTAAAGTGTGCGTCCCCCAAAATCTACGGCAAAGTCCATATTTCTTAAAACTGTCTTTGACGTGGAAAAGTGCCTAGCGCCATGTCAGGGCCTGAGCAGGCGCAGGCGCTATTGCTTGTCAGATTGCTGTAGGTATTTGGAAATATAAGCCTTTTTTGCTGCTCTTAAAGGATTTAAACATTGACAGGCGCTCTTTTATATGTCAGTGGCATTAAAAAGGCATCGATTATAATTCCGCAAGTGTTCAGCTGCGCACAGTTTCAAGCTCATTTACGATTTACAGATTTAAGGTCAGAAAATGAGGCCTACGCGTGCTTTCTATGGGTACCTTAGTTTTATTAATAACAACTGTGCGCTTTGAGAAAGGGGCCTGATCATCAATGCCATGGATGTGGCACATTTCTAGGAGAGAGTATGAAATTGGCACATTCAGATCCACCCATTGCCTATGTGATGTTAATGAAAGAATTAATTCAGAGCATGTTGTGGGAAATGAGATTCGTTCCTAGGAGAAAGTTTGAAATTGGCCCTTTCAGATGTTCCAATTGATGACAGTGCTTACATTTGAAAACTTGTTGTGAATGAGATTTGCACCAGAACTATGATAGTTTCATCATGCCTCGCCAAAAACCTTCTGTCAGAAGTGGGATTTGAACCCACGCCTCCATTGGGAGACCAGAAACCTCACAAACTGAGAAGGTCGGACAACCTTGAGTCTGGCGCCTTAGACCGCTCGGCCATTCTGACACGGCTCATACATTCTAAAACTGATGTTACCGTGTCCAAAGTCATGTCAGTTCTCTGTTCTCCCAACATGTCATGCAATCCATTGTAGCATGTCTGTGTTTGTTGATGTTCCAACAGAACATGGTCCATGATCGTCACCCCAAAGCCTCAGTGGCCTAATGGATAAGGCACTGGCCTCCTAAGCCAGGGATTGTGGGTTCGAGTCCCATCTGGGGTGCGCTTCAGCAGAGTGGCGCAGCGGAAGCGTGCTGGGCCCAAAACTCAGAGGTCGATGGATCGAAACCATCCTCTGCTAAGAGCCCTTTTCTTGAAGGCTTGCATGGCTCTGGCTCTGAGAAAAGGCTGGCAGAATGTTATCCCGTTTTCACCATAATTGGAAAGGCAGCTGTTCTTTATTTCTTAATTGCAAGTTTATTCAAGACACCTGAATCATTGGCATGGTGCCAACAGTCTACATCAGAGTGGCCTGCTTTGCCAGGGCCTGTAGGTTGAGTCGTGTCCGGGCTGTGCTCGAGCAGAGTGGCGCAGCGGAAGCGTGCTGGGCCAATAACCCAGAGGTCGATGGATCGAAACCATCCTCTGCTAGGTGTACTTTTATTAAAAGCCTGCATGGCTCCGGCTCTGAGAAAACGCTGACAAAACATTACGTCGTTACACCACGTGTCCTCGTTATTGGAAAGGCAGCTGTACCTTATTTCTTAATTACGAGTTTTTCAAGACACCTGAATCCTTGGCATGATGCCAAAATTCTACATCAGTGTGGCCTTCTTAGCTAGGGACGCTAGGTGGAGTCGTGCCCTGGAGCGTGTAAGCAGAGTGGCGCAGCGGAAGCGTGCTGGGCCCATAACCCAGAGGTCGATGGATCGAAACCATCCTCTGCTAGCAGTCCTTTAGTTAAAAGCCTGCATGGCTCTGAGAAAACGCTGACAAGACATTACTTCGTTTCACCATGAGTCCTCATCTTTGGAAAGGCGGCTGTACTTTTTTTCTTAATTACAAGCCTATTCAAGACTCCTGGTGACTCATTTATGAAGCGCGCGTAGGCACAGATTTGATCGTAAAGTGTGCGTCCCCCAAAATCTACGGCAAAGTCCATATTTCTTAAAACTGTCTTTGACGTGGAAAAGTGCCTAGCGCCATGTCAGGGCCTGAGCAGGCGCACGCGCTATTGCTTGTCAGATTGCTGTAGGTATTTGGAAATATAAGCCATTTTTGCTGCTCTTAAAGGATTTAAACATTGACAGGCGCTCTTTTATATGTCAGTGGCATTAAAAAGGCATCGATTATAATTCCGCAAGTGTTCAGCTGCGCACAATTTCAAGCTCATTTACGATTTACAGATTTAAGGTCAGAAAATGAGGCCTACGCGTGCTTTTTATGGGTACCTTCGTTTTATTAATAACAAGTGTGCGCTTTTGAGAAAGGGGCCTGATCATCAATGCCATGGATGTGGCACATTTCTAGGAGAGAGTATGAAATTGGCACATTCAGATCCACCCATTGCCTACGTGATGTTAATGAAAGAATTAATTCAGAGCATGTTGTGGGAAATGAGATTCGTTCCTAGGAGAAAGTTTGAAATTGGCCCTTTCAGATGTTCCAATTGATGACAGTGCTTACATTTGAAAACTTGTTGTGAATGAGATTTGCACCAGAACTATGATAGTTTCATCATGCCTCGCCAAAAACCTTCTGTCAGAAGTGGGATTTGAACCCACGCCTCCATTGGGAGACCAGAAACCTCACAAACTGAGAAGGTCGGACAACCTTGAGTCTGGCGCCTTAGACCGCTCGGCCATTCTGACAAGGCTCATACATCCTAAAACTGATGTTACCGTGTCCAAAGTCATGTCAGTTCTCTGTTCTCCCAACATGTCATGCAATCCATTGTAGCATGTCTGTGTTTGTTGATGTTCCAACAGAACATGGTCCATGATCGTCACCCCAAAGCCCCAGTGGCCTAATGGATAAGGCACTGGCCTCCTAAGCCAGGGATTGTGGGTTCGAGTCCCATCTGGGGTGCGCTTCAGCAGAGTGGCGCAGCGGAAGCGTGCTGGGCCCATAACCCAGAGGTCGATGGATCGAAACCATCCTCTGCTAAGAGCCCTTTTCTTGAAGGCTTGCATGGCTCTGGCTCTGAGAAAAGGCTGGCAGAATGTTATCCCGTTTTCACCATAATTGGAAAGGCAGCTGTTCTTTATTTCTTAATTGCAAGTTTATTCAAGACACCTGAATCATTGGCATGGTGCCAACAGTCTACATCAGAGTGGCCTGCTTTGCCAGGGCCTGTAGGTTGAGTCGTGTCCGGGCTGTGCTCGAGCAGAGAGGCGCAGCGGAAGCGTGCTGGGCCCATAACCCAGAGGTCGATGGATCGAAACCATCCTCTGCTAGCAGTCCTTTAGTTAAAAGCCTGCATGGCTCTGAGAAAACGCTGACAAGACATTACTTCGTTTCACCATGAGTCCTCATCTTTGGAAAGGCGGCTGTACTTTTTTTCTTAATTACAAGCCTATTCAAGACTCCTGGTGACTCATTTATGAAGCGCGCGTAGGCACAGATTTGATCGTAAAGTGTGCGTCCCCCAAAATCTAAGGCAAAGTCCATATTTCTTAAAACTGTCTTTGACGTGGAAAAGTGCCTAGCGCCATGTCAGGGCCTGAGCAGGCGCACGCGCTATTGCTTGTCAGATTGCTGTAGGTATTTGGAAATATAAGCCATTTTTGCTGCTCTTAAAGGATTTAAACATTGACAGGCGCTCTTTTATATGTCAGTGGCATTAAAAAGGCATCGATTATAATTCCGCAAGTGTTCAGCTGCGCACCATTTCAAGCTCATTTACGATTTACAGATTTAAGGTCAGAAAATGAGGCCTACGCGTGCTTTCTATGGGTACCTTCGTTTTATTAATAACAAGTGTGCGCTTTTGAGAAAGGGGCCTGATCATCAATGCCATGGATGTGGCACATTTCTAGGAGAGAGTATGAAATTGGCACATTCAGATCCACCCATTGCCTACGTGATGTTAATGAAAGAATTAATTCAGAGCATGTTGTGGGAAATGAGATTCGTTCCTAGGAGAAAGTTTGAAATTGGCCCTTTCAGATGTTCCAATTGATGACAGTGCTTACATTTGAAAATTTGTTGTGAATGAGATTTGCACCAGAACTATGATAGTTTCATCATGCCTCGCCAAAAACCTTCTGTCAGAAGTGGGATTTGAACCCACGCCTCCATTGGGAGACCAGAAACCTCACAAACTGAGAAGGTCGGACAACCTTGAGCCTGGCGCCTTAGACCGCTCGGCCATTCTGACAAGGCTCATACATCCTAAAACTGATGTTACCGTGTCCAAAGTCATGTCAGTTCTCTGTTCTCCCAACATGTCATGCAATCCATTGTAGCATGTCTGTGTTTGTTGATGTTCCAACAGAACATGGTCCATGATCGTCACCCCAAAGCCCCAGTGGCCTAATGGATAAGGCACTGGCCTCCTAAGCCAGGGATTGTGGGTTCGAGTCCCATCTGGGGTGCGCTTCAGCAGAGTGGCGCAGCGGAAGCGTGCTGGGCCCATAACCCAGAGGTCGATGGATCGAAACCATCCTCTGCTAAGAGCCCTTTTCTTGAAGGCTTGCATGGCTCTGGCTCTGAGAAAAGGCTGGCAGAATGTTATCCCGTTTTCACCATAATTGGAAAGGCAGCTGTTCTTTATTTCTTAATTGCAAGTTTATTCAAGACACCTGAATCATTGGCATGGTGCCAACAGTCTACATCAGAGTGGCCTGCTTTGCCAGGGCCTGTAGGTTGAGTCGTGTCCGGGCTGTGCTCGAGCAGAGTGGCGCAGCGGAAGCGTGCTGGGCCCTTAACCCAGAGGTCGATGGATCGAAACCATCCTCTGCTAGGTGTACTTTTATTAAAAGCCTGCATGGCTCCGGCTCTGAGAAAACGCTGACAAAACATTACGTCGTTACACCACGTGTCCTCGTCATTGGAAAGGCAGCTGTACCTTATTTCTTAATTACGAGTTTTTCAAGACACCTGAATCCTTGGCATGATGCCAAAATTCTACATCAGTGTGGCCTTCTTAGCTAGGGACGCTAGGTGGAGTCGTGCCCTGGAGCGTGTAAGCAGAGTGGCGCAGCGGAAGCGTGCTGGGCCCATAACCCAGAGGTCGATGGATCGAAACCATCCTCTGCTAGCAGTCCTTTAGTTAAAAGCCTGCATGGCTCTGAGAAAACGCTGACAAGACATTACTTCGTTTCACCATGAGTCCTCATCTTTGGAAAGGCGGCTGTACTTTTTTTCTTAATTACAAGCCTATTCAAGACTCCAGGGGCCTCATTTATCAAGCGTGCGTACGAACAGAAGTGTGCGTAAAGTGTGCGTAGGAACAGTTTTACGCAAAGTGTGGAATTTATCAAATTGCACTTATACGTAGAAATGTGTGTAAATATACGCACACCTCGGAGTATGCGTACGCAGAGCATCTAGTGGTAGAATAGCGATACTACACAGGACCGTCCATCCCCAGCGTTAAAAGAACACTTTGCCTATTTATTATCCACCCCAAGGTGTTAAAAATGATTACTGTTAATAAAGTAACTGCAAATCAGTGTTGAAGTTAATTAATGAAATTAGTGTCTAACCCTATATTAGAAAGCTCCGTCAAATGCTTGGCTTATCTTGAAATATTGGAAGACTTGGCAAATCATCCATTCCGCCGGGAGCGCGTTTTCAGAGATCGCGCGATGATGCTGGTTATGCGGCTGTCCAAGGAAAGTTCTGTCATTGTCTGTCCTCCTACAGATTTCACGTCGGTGTGCTGTGACGCGTTTTTTTTTTTTTTTTTTTGGCTGATCATTTAATGTCAAACCACTTTTTTATTTCTAGAAGTGTTCTCATACCCAACGGAATTAATCTCACTGGTAACAAGTTCCCATGCAGATTTGTTTTCTTTTGTTAGTCATCCCTCCCGTACAAAGTGAACCAAACAGATGTGTTATTAACCTCATCCACCAGTTACTCAATTTCTATGTCTGTAAAGTTCCTCTTTTACGCTCTCTTTGCCATTATAGCGATGAGGGAAAAAGCACAACCACGTGACTTATAACGGGAGGTGTTGTCACCATATATGGTTCATTGGAGGCGTTTCGGAATGCAAATGACCATGAACGTGCACGAGCATGGTGCTTAAGAACAAGTGGGATTTATCATCAAGGATTACTTACTGATGTGCGTACGAACCCCGTGCGCACGTTTGATAAATCCCGATTTTTTTGTACTTAGGCACATTCTAAATTTCATTCGTAGGTACAAATATAGAACATTTTCTACGCACTGTTGATAAATGAGGCCCCTGGTGACTCATTTATGAAGCGCGCGTAGGCACAGATTTGATCGTAAAGTGTGCGTCCCCCAAAATCTACGGCAAAGTCCATATTTCTTAAAACTGTCTTTGACGTGGAAAAGTGCCTAGCGCCATGTCAGGGCCTGAGCAGGCGCACGCGCTATTGCTTGTCAGATTGCTGTAGGTATTTGGAAATATAAGCCATTTTTGCTGCTCTTAAAGGATTTAAACATTGACAGGCGCTCTTTTATATGTCAGTGGCATTAAAAAGGCATCGATTATAATTCCGCAAGTGTTCAGCTGCGCACAATTTCAAGCTCATTTACGATTTACAGATTTAAGGTCAGAAAATGAGGCCTACGCGTGCTTTCTATGGGTACCTTCGTTTTATTAATAACAAGTGTGCGCTTTTGAGAAAGGGGCCTGATCATCAATGCCATGGATGTGGCACATTTCTAGGAGAGAGTATGAAATTGGCACATTCAGATCCACCCATTGCCTACGTGATGTTAATGAAAGAATTAATTCAGAGCATGTTGT
>NC_133342.1:44577356-44729856 GCF_030506205.2 Paramisgurnus dabryanus
GTAGAAGAATGGATGATGCGGGGCTTCGTCTGACAAGACACACAGCAACCCACAGCAAATACACAGCACCACTCCAACATGAAAAGTTTATTAATTACAAAGTCTCACTCACCACACTATACGTGTACACAACAAGGAAAAACGCCCAGCGTCCTCCACTTCACTTGGGCTGAAAACAAGGGCGATGGAAAATACGACCTGAATAACGTTTCGTTGCTGCGGCTGCTTGGGGGGGCGTTTCCAACGGCTCACCCACCACGCTGCTTTAGGGGTAGGGCCGACCTCCTTCTCCTGGAGGTATCCAACGATTTCACAGGCTAATTTTTACAAGTTGCTTCACGCCAGAATTTATACTCACAGCGGTTTGCCTTTGTTCACGTTGTAAACAAAAGTCGGTTTTCTTCCTGCTTTACTCCTTTAAAGATGCTGCTTTAAACCAAGGTTTCTTCTACCCATAGGATTTTCCTTTCACTCCAGCAGGTCCACCGCAGATTACAACGAGAGAGAGAGAGAATTTAGACAGCCACCACGTCTATCAATGAGCACAGCTCCGTTTCTCAGCACACACAAAAAGCACCCTCAACTGTGATTTAACTGCTCTTTAAGTACTCCTCAGCGTACTCCAGTTGTCCAATCACCCGGCGATCTTCTTAACTATACACAGCTGTGCTCGATCGGCTGATTGCAGCCTCCGCGAAGCTGCCGGATGTCCGGTGTTTCCGTCTTCCGGTCTGGGTGGAAACATCCGGGCGGAACCAAACTTCCTCAACTTTTGGTTCCGCCCTAAAAAGATCATCACCTGGTGACATATATATTTACATTCTATTGAAAATTTTTGTTATAAATTCCCAAGTAAACCTAATCTAATTTTACTACAGAGAAAGTTACATTCCTGTTGAACATTCCTACTACAAGGCTCATTATGTGGTTCATTATGCAACTCTTTTATTTCCTGAGCTGTCAATCAAAGATTATTCAGGAGCTTTCCTGCCTCCACGCATACGACCTTTCCCAAGCAAAAGTGTCTAAGAAATTGTAAATCAATATATTGTTGTATGTGAATGAGTAGGCCGAATGATTTTCACATCATTTTGAAGAAAAAACTAGACTACTAGATCCTGTTTTGAAAAATCTTGGGAAAACATGTTTAGAATGTGTTTTGTGGACTTATATCAGTGACTTAAAATTTTTGCTTTTCCAAAAACCACGCATAAACTTTTGTCTCTCAAAAATACAAACATGTACATACATGTGGATCATATAATATTGTAGCCCAGTTTGTGCTGAACACAGTGTTATGAGACTTTTGCCATTAATATGTTTTTAAGCAACTGAAAAAAGCACAAATGTCAGTGCATTTCAATACTTTCCCAGGGCACTAAAAACCCCTTAGACCCCAGAGGGTTAAATCCCGGAAAGAAAAAAAATCCTCCCCACACTAACAGAGAATGTTAACAATGAGCTTGTCAGAGAAACAGCCAACAGTTTAAGAACAGGCTACTTTGTGGCAAAAGAGCGATTGGCATTAGTAAAATGAGCAGACTGTTTATGCTACAAGAGGTTAGTGGAGGAAAAATGGGCCCTTCACACCGATCGGATTATACGTGTGTCGCCATGATTGAACACATTGCCGCTAAAATGAAAACGTTAATGATATCCACACTGAAGTCCAATGATTCTTTTGTGAGTTTGACAGTTGATGAAAGCAGTAACTTTGCAAAACTATTTAATAATTTACTTGAGAGCAGATGTAACAGGCAGAGATGACATTGAAAACATTTTCCTTGATCTTGTAGAGTTAGATAATGGAACAACAGCAGAGGCATTGTATCAAGCTCTTAAGAAGACCCTTTTGACAGCAGGATTGGATGATAAATATTTAAAATCACACCTCCTAATCAGCATTGCCACGGATGGAGCATCAGTCATGACAGGAAGAGAGAGTGGACTGATTGCAAAGTTGACTTTCCTTCATTGAAGAGCATTCATTGTCTTGCACACAAGCTAGAGTAAGCAGTGCATGATGAATGCAAGTCTGTAACTGGATGTAACCACTTTGAAATCTTTATTTCAAAGTTGTTTACGTTTTAACACCAAATTCCAAAAAATGCCAGACTGCTCAATGATGCTGCCACTCGTGTTAACATCTCGCTGGTGAAGATGTGGCAGATTTTCTCCATTCGCTGGGTTGCCAGCAGTTTCAGCACTGTCAGAGCTGTTTGGCGGGTCTTTTCAGCAGTTGCCACACAAATGCAGAAAGCTTCTGTGGATGTTTCCCACACTGATTTGGATCGATGAAAATGCAGTGGACTATTGAGGAAGCAGCACAGGTTTTATTAAAGACCTTTCACTGATGAAGGATGTGCTACGTGAGTTACAAAGCCTCTCTCTGAAACTGCAGAATCGAAACACATCTCTCACTGATGCCAGTCGGTGGACTCTTTTGACTATAGAGGTCACGGAGGCCATGAAAACAAAACCAGGAAAGTCACTAGCAAAGGCAGAAGTGAGGATAACATCGTGCATGTTTAAAGGCATCACACTAGAAGCCTCCAAGGAGAACATCAACAATGGGCAGTTTCTGCAGCCTGTCATTGATAATCTCTCTGTACGTCTCCCTAGCTTTTCTGAGCTACTGACACCACTTGAGCCATCCTGTTGGCCCAAAGACCACATTTTCCCTTGTCCTGTATGGTGAAAAGGAAATTCATGACCTTGCTAAGCATCTAAGAGTAACCACCAGAGCTGGTGTTGAAGAGTATAGGTTGTGGAAACTTGAAGGTGACAGTCCTGGGAGGACTATAAAGAGGCTGATTACAGCTAGCAAAACCTACATGGCCACCTCAGCTGATTGTGAACGTGGCTTTTCAGCCATAAGTGATACTGCTAATAAGAGGAGAATTGCCTGAGGGCCAAAAGCCTTTCTTCTGTCCTGTTTCTAGACATCAATAGCCCTCCAGTGGAGCAGTTTGACCCAAAATTGTTTGTGCTCTCTTGGTTGAAAGATGGCCATCGGCTGTCAACTGCTACCAAGACAGGAAGGCAGGCTGTTAGAATATGTTTATAATGTCCTCAGTTGTGTATGTAATGTTGTATAGTTTTTGTGTTATGCATATGAGAAAGCCACAAGAGAGCACCAAAGTGTAAGCTATTGTAAACACGTTCGCGTATATGTGTGTTCTCTGTAAGAAAATTTAGTTCTCTCAGTGTTCTTCTCTGTGTGTGTATGTTGAGCTGCTTCAACCGTGAGGATGATTTGTCATCAGCATGTTAATAAATATGCCTAAAACGGCTAAAGATTAATCTCCATCCATTATTTATCTTCTGAATGCATCGCTAGCTGCATCAGTAGTATAGCACAACTCAACACAGGCACAGACAAAACCAGTCAGACCACTGTGGTCTATTCTAGGTGGAAAAGTAATAGATTAACATTTATTCTTTCACCGACATTGCATGTCATGTGCACTCAGGATTTTGCTCTGCCATCTACCGAGTTTGCACTTCCCAGAGCATTAAAGAGCCACACCTGATGCATGTTAGAGGAGCATTTGGTGCACTTAAAAGAATAGGCCTACTGCAGTGACAGTCATTGTTTGTCTGACTTGAATGTTGTAAATACTTACTCTCTGTGCACTCATGGAAGGACTTTTCATCTTGTGTTTTCCTGATTGTTATTTGTGTCTCAGATTGGACTTCAGATACCGTATTTTCCGCACTATAAGGCGCACTTAAAAGCCTTTAATTTTCTCAAAAAATGACAGTGCGCCTTATAATCCAGACGGCCTTATATATGGATCAAGGCAAACTCCAGGTCAATGTCAAAACGCTTCCGCGGGCGGCTCGCGCGAGGACGCATCCGCGGGCGGCTCGCGCGAGTATCAGACTGTTTCATTTACAACGTGTTTACTGAATTAGGGAAAAGTTCCCTTCCACGTTTGGGAGAAGAGTGAGCAAGGCTGGGAGATATTGTTGATATGCACATCAACGTTTGAACAACGTCACCATGGTGAAATGAGTTTTCAGAAGGCTTAATAAAGTTTGACTTTATCTGACATTCCCTTTAGCACAGCTCCATCTAGTGGATGCATAACGCAAACCCAGTCAAACGTTTGACTGCAGTATCTTTTATTCTATGCGCCTTATAACCCGGTGCGCCCTAGATATTAAAAAAATTCTAAAATAGGCCATTCATTGAAGGTACGCCTTATAATCCGGTGCGCCTTATAGTGCGGAAAATACGGTATGTGTTTTCTACGTTTCTATGTTACACATATAGTTATGTTCAGTTCTCAATTTCAGTTGTGGGAAAAGAGACTGAGTTTATAAATACTGAGTATGCGTTTCTGTTTGAGCTTTATTTCTCAGTTGTGATTTTCGTTATCCCTGCTTCTGAAGAAATTTGATGCTTACCAGTGAATACTTACCTGTCCTATGTTTTGGTTTATGTCTTGCCCCACTGGTTCCTGAAATTAACTTGATGGATATAATGGATAGATTCTAAGTTTGACTTTTGAGAATCTCCTGGACATGCTTATGTCAAACTTATTACCTATTCCAAAGACTGTATCCTTTTTGTCCAGTTGTCCTGCACTATTTGAGTAAAGCTCTCACACCTGGGGTCATACCTAATCTCATCTATAAAGTATCATTAAAGCCTAGTAGTATTTTTCCATCCTTTTGCTACTGTTTAAAAAAGTTTTGAAGATAGATTTCCTTTTGAAGTTACTGACTGCTCCTTTATCACTGCTTTCTGAGACATTATGAAAAAAATATTTCTGTGCGACTGTTGAATCTGACAGTGATAAGGGTCTTCGAGTGCCTTATATGTAGTCCCCTTGACTCCCCTGGTATTCTCTTTGTTATATGTCATTGGACTGAAAGTGTGTGTGTGTGTGTGTGTGTGTGTATAAATATGCTATTTTTTATCAACAGTTTTTAATAAATAGTATATATTTATGATACATTTTTCTTAATATTTTGTACAAATTGTATATTGTGAGACAAACAAACTAAACAACCCCCTGTTTTGTACAATCAGCAACCACCTGAGGCTGTCACTGACTTGTTTCAGCTTGCTGTAATGGGATGGCCTGCTCTAAACTACCATCTTCTTGAGGAGAAGGATTTGCATTACAAATTTTTGAGGATAGCTCTGGATTTTCTTGTGTGTCTGACATTGTGACTTTGTGTTATATCATGCAATATTTAAATATTTAAAATACTTCAACTATAGCCCTTTACACACAGACATTCCGGAAAATACATGGAAAATGCATCCTGGATTTTTCCGGAATCGTTAGATTTTTTGTTCTTTCACACTGCCAAGATTAGCCGGCATCTGATGGTCCCGGAAAGACACATGACCTGTTGAAAGTCCTGCCCTCTCTTCTACGCAGCGTTTGAAGTTTGCAAATTATTTTATTATTTCTCTCTCCAGAAACCACTCGCGTGCATTTTTGTTTATGATAAGACTATAAAGGAGCACGTGAACACACAGTTCTATGCTGGTGAATGATCTCAGGTTCAGAATGGATATTTGACGAGCTCCCTGATCTCTGCTTTAATACAGTTTTCAGACATTTCTCATTGTGATTGTTTATATGCATTTAAAACCCGCATTTTGAGGAGCTGAAAGATATATCTTGTTGGGATGACGCGTGGGTATTTTAGTTTATTATAGCTCAAATGAGCATGTGACGCGAAATTCTTCTATGCTGCTGAATGATCTCCGTTTCAACGCAGTTAGTGACGAGCTAACTTACCTGATATCTGCTTCAGTCCAGTTTGCTGACATTTCTCATCGTGAATGTTGTAAATCCCTCATTTTAAAGAGTTGAACCAACTTCATGTTGCCATGACACGCACGTCCTCACTACGGCACATGCGTCATTGTTTAGGCGTCTCATTTATAATTTCCTGATAACTGCTTCAATCTAGTTTGCAACATTTCTCGTGGTGAATGTTTATATGCAAGTTATCTCTCGTTTTAAGGAGCTGAGTCATAACTTTTGTTGTACGACACGCCCATTACGGCATTGTTTCGGCTTCTTGTTCACACAGAGGGTTTTCCATGTATCTGACTAGATCCTCTTTCCGGCAATGATCCCAGAAGATATACGGGACGAATTTGTGTTCACACAGACGCTTGTCTGGCAATTTTACGGGTATTTTCTGGGACCAAAGGTCTGTGTGAATGGGGTTTATGTAATGTGCATGAAACACTTAAATGTCACACCAGAAATGTCAAAATTAGGTCAGTCTTCTCAATGTCCAAATGAACATTTGCTCATCAATTTAGTCTTAATAGTTTCTCAATAAGCCAGCTGATAATAGGAAATGAAAAAAATTTAGACCTTCAACATCCTCTTCATTTTTTCTTACAGTGTTCTTAACTTAAAAATACTTTTCTTGAACTTTAACTTGATCACTTGGTGCTTCAATCATTCAATTGTGATTGTTTCAAACATGGTACTTCCCTTATCAGATGTGTAACATCTAGGGTTGCCAACCGTTCCGTATAATACAGAATCGTCCCATATTTGACACATAAAATTCTTGTTCCGTATTGAACTGATATGGAATGCACTTTGTTCCGTATTTTTGAGAATCATTTTAGTGCAAATCCATGACAGACACATAGCTCTTAATATGTCAGACGATGAACCATTTGCATAAGAAAGGTGCGGTAATTTCTCCCCCTGTTAGTCTATGATCAGCGAAGCGTTTTTAACATATTAAAACATCATCAGGGAATGCCCTTTTGATTGGTTGTTTCATTCACGACAAGCGACAACAGCGGGAAATGTAAAAATGACGAGCAGCCGGGGAAAAAGAAACGCGCACAAAAATATATAGTTGAATGGGAAAATAACTACCCGTGGCTGAAATGCGTGAGGGACAATGAATTCAAGGCCAATTGTACCGTATGCCGTCGCGTTTTTTCTATATATCAAGCCGGAGTGTGTGATATTAAGCAGCACGCATCAGGAGATAATCACAAGAGAAGCGAGAGGCTGCGGGCACAGGAGGGAGCAATGTCAAGGTTTCTTGTCCGTCAGACGTCTCCAGAGGCTGGTATGGTATGTAATCATGTGGATTTTTAAAACTCAAACAGAGGCGTCATGCCCATTCAAACTGAGGGGGCACTTGCCCCCTTGGTTTTTTGAGCCTCAAAATCAAAGAAGCGCCCATTAATCTGTTATTTGTCTTTTAATCTGTTAAATTAACAATATTATTAATTATGTGCTGTATCCTTGTCACTTTTCAGAGATTTTCGCCGTTTTGATCGTGTTACATTACTTAATGCTGGCGGCAGGTGCTGCATTCAGCGCAGTCGCTGATGTCATCAACGTCTGAGCGTGCTCACGAGCTCTTTGCTGTTGCTGCTGCATTTTGCTATCTGAGGAATTAAAACGTGGAAGAAACGCTCACAACATTTCCAAACCCCAGTACGGTAATGTGCAGTTAACCCCCGCTGTGTATGGTTTAAAATGTGACCGTCTCAACGTTATATTAGTAGAGATTTCTAGATTCATCTTCTTGGTACAACACCTAAGTTCGCCAAAGTTCAAGGGGACGCGGAATATCACACATGTTCACATGAGGTAAGTTGAATGCAAAAATCGATTTCTCTAATAATTTTTAACAAAAAAATGTTTGAATCATTATTGAACATTAAAATCAATTCACTCAACAAAGCTTTTTTATCATATAACTGTGGTATGTAACGTTACATGTACAGTATCTAAGAGCAACCTCACAAGCACAATAGAAATATACAAAGTTATTGATAAGAGCTCATCAGCCGCAGTTTATAATCTGATGCGCGTTTACTGTGTTGTATACAGTACTTTAGTCACGTCGAGTTTAAAGTTTTGTTTCTACTTTACTATACGTATTGTCATTTATGTGTATCATCTTTAGCACCCAGAATCTTTTGTGGCTCAAACATATATGTGTTCGGCTGCTATTTTCACACATGTTTTTAATGTTTTTAAAACATTTCCCTACATGTAATGACGGGGGATTAAGCCGTCCAATCATAGCAGTGGGTGTTTACGTCCAGGTCTTCAATGCTGCCCGCCCCTTCAAACAAAGCTTTTCTCCAGAGAGCCACTAATCCATGTTACAAAATAGCCTATTACTTATTGTTTTTTATGTTTTTGAATGTAAAAACCACGCGAACATCATAAGTAGACCTCAGATAACAGTATAAAACCGCCCCTTTAAACAAGTCATTAAACAAAACGTGAATAAACAAAACATGCCGTTCCAGATGTAAATATGATGCCAATATGTCATTATTCCGATTGAATAGTATTTGATATGAAAGTTAGTCAACACTTTTATTTTGGAGGTTTTTGTCATGAAGGCAGGAAGGCTCAAAATAGTGCCATGGAAAAGACTGAAAGCTTTAAAATATTTCGTTTGATGTCCGTGTATGCATACATTTCTGTATCTGTGCACACTGTGCCCCCTAAAAAAAAATTGGTGCATGACGCCCCTGAACTCAAATATAGTTTTTAAGAAAAGTGATTATATTTAAAGAGATAGTACAGGTTTAGCCTAACATTTCACATATCTCCCCAGTGTTCTCCTTACAAAAAATAACCATGGTTTAAAAAAAAAACATATTTAGTGTAGTAAAACCATGGTAACCAAAAAATAACCATGGTTAATTTTCATAAGGGTCCCCGTCTGTTTCTGTCTCCTGCTCCCTCCCGTTTCATAATGTGTCAATCATTTCTAATGGGTTTCTTAATAAAAATTATGGATTTAGATAGCTCAATATTTAAAAAGGGAGGGTAGCTGAAGAGGGTTCAGACTAGCCAAGTTAATTACTGTACAAAATTAATATTTGATACTTAAAAAGGCTATATTTCAATGTAGGCTATCTATTTCACACACACATGCACACACACAAACACTTTTACAAACATTCAGTCCAACAGTCTAACCACCTTATTAGGTAGGCTATACAAAAAGTTCATATAACTAAGCCTACACAAAAAGCATAGGCTTACAAATAGTGAAATTGTATCTCTTTATTTACAGGTCACTACTGCTGAGCTAGCACATGTACTGTATATCATACAGTGAACCACAACTTAAGCTACAACAGTCCTGACTGGGGGCTTAAGCTCTGTCACCAAACAATGAGCGATTATAATATTGTCAAGAAGATGTCCTGCGGGAGAACAAAAGCAGAAGGCACATGTCACAGAAGTCCTTGCCCCAAAGGCAGTACAGGAGATGATCAACAAAAAAGTGCTGAGAATCCACGTCCATTCTCTATTCAAACTGACGCATCTAACAAGGGCAATCGCAAGATGTTTCCTTGACTTTACAGTTTTTCACTGCAGAGAGCAGGGTCATGAACAAGTTGATAGATTTTGTTGAAAATCCAAACGAATCTGCTGAGGGAATAGTCACTACAATTCTGAGCTCTCTTGGAAACCTGGGTCTGACTTTGGATCATGTGTCTGCGTTCAGTGCAGACAATACAAATGTCAATTATGGAATCCACACAATTCAGTGTTCTCAAAATTAAAAAGTTCCAACAGTGATCTCCTCAGAGGCAGCTGCCATGCGCATATTGTCCATAACACCATATAGTATGCCCTGGATCAGCTCTCAGTCGACATAGAAAATGTAGTTCTGAAGGTCTACAGTTTCTTTTCCATCTCTGCAAAAAGGAGAGAGTCCCTAAAGGAGTTTGTGCCTTTTGTGACGTCGAGTTCCATGAAGTCATGCGCCATGTGGTGACCAGATGGCTGTCACTCAACCCTGTAATCGGTCGCCTGCTCCAGAACTGCAAGAAATCAAAAAAAGTACACATGAAAAAAATAGGTGCAAAATGTACTTAGTTTGGAGGTTTATTTGTTTCTGTGAAACATTCCATGTGCACACATACAGGTGTTGTATTGCTTGAATGCAATATTTGAGTGCAATATTTTATATTTTCTTTATTAGCTGTTTTTTTATGTGTTATTATTTTGCACTGGAAAGAAAGTTAACTACAATGGAAGTTTAATTATATAAAAAATTTTGCACTACACTTCTTTAAAATGTTGTCTAATTAAATTAAAACATTTTTTTTGTTCTGGAAAGAACATTCTAGAAGTCTAACTCTATTGAATAAGTTCGCACAAGGCTACAGAAAACTGTTGTTTAATTTTTCTTCAAATGCAGTATAACCCGATGAGTTTTGAATGTTGTGTAGTATTTGTTTAAGTTAAAAATAAAACATATTATAAACTTAACAAATCCATGGGCAAAATTATCATGATACATTTAAGTGTGAAGGCACCACTTAGTGGACATGAAATAGCATAAACAGAAGTCTTAAATGTCCCATTTTCCTTTAATTGTGTTAACGGTGCACAATATAACATATTTTTCACAAAATGTAAAGATAAGGATCTTGTTGCAACCGGTAGTTCATTCCAAAGATGAGGAACAAAACCAGAGAAGATGCGCAATAGAGATTTTTTCCCTTTTTGGGATGGCACCACAAGCCGGGGTTTGGAAACGTCACCTCTCCAGGATACTCTGAATGACCTACCTGAGAGGTAAGACATGAACCACAGTATCGCAGTTCCAGAGACACCTATAGCCTTGAGAATCGACAGGAGGATGTGGTGATTGATTGTGTCCAAAGCAGCAGATAGATCCAGCAGGATTAGCACAGATGATTTGGAGGCTGCCCTTGCCTGTCTTCAATGATGGAGAGCAGTGCCGTTTCGGTAGAGTGACTGCTCTTGAAACCAAACTGACTGCTGTCCAGGAGGTCATTTTGTGTGAAGGAGGAGGAAAATAAAGGGAAGGTGAGATACAGGTCTGTAGTTCTCCAACATTGCAGGATTAAGTGTGGGATTATTCAGCAGCAGCAGGGCCGGTTCTAGATATTTGGAGGCCCTAGGCAAAATTTATGTTGGAGGCCCCTCACACCCCTCTTATTTTCAGAATAATCTGAGAAAGTGTTTTTCTACCCTGTAAGAAATCAAAGCAACTGTAAACCTCCATCACCACAACGAAAGGCCCGCCTCTCCCCTCATTCGATTGGACAATGGAAAGACGCGAATGACGTTAGGCACTTTTATGCTCAGCGCTCCTTCAAAAGCGCATAAACAGCGCTGACAGTCCTGAAATGACGTTGATAAACGGAACAAAGCTAAGATTATTTTTTAAATGCATTATTTTAAAATACCTGCATCATGCGCTGCACTGTCTTTGCATCCCGCTTTTGCTAAGCAGGAAAAGGACGTGATAGCCGCTTTCAGCGTCACTCAAGTGGGTCAGCTGCAGAGATTTGAATGCTGTTCATCTAGGCTTCTTTAACTTCATGAGGCACTGCAAGAACCGACAGGTGGATGATATCAAAGCACCGCGAGAGCGAATCGAAAAAACATCATGCAGAGGAGTTTGCTTATCAATTGTTCTCGCGTTACTTTGATGTCAAACGCCTGCGGTTCTTAAGGCGGCGGCGACGCATAAAGTCGAACTCACCTTAAAACTGTATTTATTGCTGTCGGACTAGCTCACATGGATTTAGCAGTTATGAAGGCCCCCCCTCCAAGCTTGAGGCCCTAGGCATTTGCCTACTCTGCCTATAGCTAGCGCCGGCCCTGAGCAGCAGGGTTATCCTGGCCTCTTTAAAAGCTGTGGGAAATGTACCAGTGGAAAGGGATGAGTTTATAATGTGTGTGAGAGAGCAGGGATGACCGAAGGAGAAATTGCCTGAAGGAGATGGGTGGGTATGGGATCTAACTGGCAGGTAGTCGGGTGGTTCGAAGTAAAGATTTTGGAAACATCCTCTTCACATAGAAGAGAGAAAGAGGGGAGCGAGCATGCATCAGGATTGTGAACCTGTGCAAGAGGCAGTGGGGCAGATAACTGACTGCTGATTTAGTTTATTTTCTTCAAAAAGAAAGAAGCAAAATCATCAGTTGTACAGTCAGGTAAAGGTGGGTGGCTGGCAGAGAAGAGCAGAGAAGGTCTAGGTAAGCTTCTGATTTTAGAGTGATAGTACTGAGTATTAGCAGAGAAGACATCTGTGGAGAAAGAGGCCAGTAGAGACTGATAGAGACAGAGGTCTGCAGGATCTTTCGATCTGCGCCACTTCCTTTCAGCAGCTCTGACATTGGATCGATACTCACAGAGAACATCAGAGAGCCAAGATGTGGAATGGGTTGGCCCAGGCTGGTGCAGATGTCAGAGGGCATAAGCAGGATGTAAGTGTGGAGCATAGAGTGTCTGTGGCATTGTAAGTATTTAGGAGGGAGAGCTGGTTAGGGAAAGGGAGCGTGGAGGAGACCACAGAGGATAAGTGGGAGGAGGAAGCGTATACAGATGGCACATTTACATGACCAGTGGGTGATCGAACGCAGTGACTGGGGGTTAAGTCGAAATCAAGAGTGAGGAGGAAGTGTTTAGATGTGTGTGACCTGGGTGTAGTGAGTGGAACAGCAGCGTAGATAAGATCTAAAAGATTACCAGACCTGTGGGTTGGCGAAGTGGAGAGTCACTTATGGCGCTTTTCCATTGCATAGTACCCCACGGTTTAGTTTAGTTTGGGTCAGGTCAGCTCACCTCACTTTGGCGTGGTTAGCTTTTCCATCGAGTTTAGTATCACTTCGCAGTGGGAGGGATTATAGGCGTGTCGTTATATTTACGCTGCCTACTGCTGTGACATCATACACGTGAGAGCGTTGTTGTACATTCCCATACATTCATTTATTCATTTATTTCTCAGTCTGCCACAAAATTAAAATTGGCCATCACAAATAGATGTTTGCACACCGCGTTTATAACTACCTCTGTCTCACATGACAGTTTCTGTTCAAACACCCGACCCGTGGCGTCAGTCGACGGCGCTCCGCTGAGCCTCATTCAAGTTGCATTTAAGCATATATAATGCGGACGTGCACGTTGCGAATGTGCCGCAACAAACTGCAAGTCTGGAAAAAACTGTTATGGTGTCCCGGATTCTCAACCTGCGGATGTTTTTCATCGCTAAAAGGGTGTTTGGAAACTTATAGCAGAACACAGATAACAACATGTTTGCTTGAGACAGCGCAAGCTAGCAGTAAGCTAAAGCTAATATTTACATTATAGCGATGACGTGACGATTCTCTCAGACCAATCAGTGATCTACAGTGTTTACAGTGATCTAAAGCGCCATTAATGTCAAACGACGCAGTCAAGGTGTTGAAGTCGGCTGCCTGTGATTTCTGGAGGTGATTCTCCTTCCTGTTGTGCGAGGACTGTGGGAGAAATTGTTAGAGTGGGCAGCTGGAGTGGCAGTGTCCTTTTGACCTGGTTTGATACAGGTCTATGTAAGTGCTAAAACAGAAACTCCAGAATGTGAAGCAATAGCTGTGATGTTATTTTACAGCAGATTGGCAGTTCCATAAGCCAATGGGAAAAGTCAGTGAGGTGAATGGGGAGAGAGTGGAGATTATTAGCATTTCGTCAGCGGCGACATGATACAACTGATTTACGAGTTGTAGTGACAGTAGAGATTTGAAAACACATAGTAAAATAGAAGAATAGGAAATGTTCATGAGAGTAGGAAGATAGATAAATACAAAAAGTTAGTACAAAAAAGTGCAAGGCTCAAGTGCCCTGTTAGTGTCCCTGCTCGATGGAGTCACGCAGGTAGAGTCGCTGGTCTTTACACTTTTCGGTCTTCTCACGAGGAGGGCTGCACGAGATGGGGCGATCGCTGCCGCGGTGGACTGACTGCTTAAATAAGTGTTTGAATTGTGAACTGAACACAGCAGGCCACGAAACTGCACTAAAACGTCACAAGACTATAAACAAATCCACTTACACGTTTCTGTAGAGTCTGTAGAGTTGATACTGCTTCACCTGCTTCATATTCTGACTACAAACTATTTTAATACACAAAACGACTCTTACTGTGACCAGTGATGTTATATAATGTGCAAAATGATGTGTGCAAACAAGAATGAAATGGAAATCAGCTATTTAAATATGAAAACTGCTGATTTTGTATTCAGTAGGTTAAATTATAATTAATATATCTGCATAGTTTATACTGTAAATGTGGGCTCTGCATGATGGTTTAAAATCAATTTATTGATTAAAATTTTACCATCAACCATTATATTGAAAATACACTTTATCAAAAATATTTGTAATATTAAATTTTCTAATGTTAAGTTTAAGGTAATGATAACAATTAACTGCTGTCAAAAAATAAAACATGTTTTTGTTCAAAATTGGTCCACTTTAAACATTATCTGCACTGACTGTGAGGGAATAAACTAAGTTGTACTTTTGTTTACATTGATTTAATTAAGTAAATGTAGTAAAATGTGTGAACTAGTAATGAAATACTACACCAACAATTTTGCTGCCGGATGAAACATTAACAAATTCACCAAAGCATCTAATAAACATAATGTAAGTGGTTGCCAGACATGTGATTGCACAGCAAAAGGCCTGCTACATAGGCATATAAGGCATCTTTTTCTGACCAAGGACCGCCTATCTAGATAAACAACCAACAATGATTTGAGCAGTTCCTTTCATTGTTAAATAGAGCTCAAGTTGGATTTACAGACCAGACAGAGGTAAGAAATTTAACACAAAATTTTAAAGTACTTATAAAGAATTGGTGACACACACTACTGTCTGTTTTCAGTATAAGTATCCTATGTTTTATGTTATTTATTTTTGGTTAAATTGTATTTCCTGCTTTTATTGTTTTGATTTTACGATTTTAAAAATAAAATAGGGGTGAATGGTATAACAATAATTATTCATGCCTGAGTTGTGCTTCACTCGTCAACTATTAAAGTGGAAGGTGGAATAAATGGAAATAAGCTATTTGAATAAAAATGTGTTCTTCATACTACTGATACGATGTTTATTACTTTAATAAAAAATATTTTATACAGGGATCTCAAAGTCAGGTACCAGAGGGCCACAGTCCTGCATAGTTTTTATCCAACCAGCCCAAGCACACCTGTGTAAGTTAGTAATCCTTAAGATTTTGATTAGCTGAATCATGTGCGGTTAATTAGGGTTTTTGCAGAAACTAAAGTAATTCAATTTGAGATGCCTGCATAATGCATAGTGGTTTGCTCTTGTGACGGAGGGTGGTATAGATTTATACACACAAGCCTAAGTTCATCTACTTGTTGAAAATTTGACTACGCCACCTGAAAAGTTTCAACCAGAAATAGAAATAAACCCTAAAGTTCACACAGGTCCGCTTTTCTTCTAAAAAAAAAAAAGGTAGGCAGAGAACATACGTATTATATAAAAAAATCACAATATGCATTTCAAAGAGGTAGAAAAATTAGTTTAAAAATAAATAGAGAATGATGCCACTCCGAGCATCATACTCAAACACTTCAATAAAAAGACAAAAAACTAATTGCATAAAAGAACACCACAAGGTCACAAATTTTACATAAAGATGTCCTCACTGCTAAAGACGAAGTGACAGGCAAACTGAGTCAAATAATAAACAAATAGCCCAATAATTATTCATGCCTGAGTTGTGCTTCACTCGTCAACTCTTATATGCTTTCATTTTCTTCATGATAGTTTTCATCTTTAAAGGGCCACTTTACCGATTTGCATTAAGTTTTGTATCGTTAGAACCCCAGTCATGTTTTTGAATGGTCGTGCATCATTCCCTCAGTTTCCCCTGAGACGGAAGACATACAGATTTCAGTGTTGCACTTCCATTTTTCAATAATGTAAAAATCGTCATTTTGCGTAATTGAAAAAAGGAAATGCTGTATCTTTGTCGAGGGTGAAAGACTACAGACACTCATTCCTCTTTTTTTACCAAGATGGGGGCTATAGGTGGGACCTATAAACATACAGCCCCACCTGTTACAGATCAGTCGGTGGGACTTACTAAAATATACGAACACAGACGACAAAATATTATCAGCCGCCATCTTTATGCTAAGCTAAGCTAACAGACGTTGTGGAGCGAGCAAGACTTCCATGTTATAATACTAGCGGAGGATTTGCTAGAGCTTGGAAAGACTAGTAGTGCCTGTACTCTCGCTGTGTGCTTTCTGTATAACATTTCTGAATCAGATCAGGATATGGACGTTTGTTTGGTGAAAGTTTGTTATAAGGTCTCACAGGTGCACATGCTTTAACTTACCTAAATCTGTGGTGGGGGCAATAGTATACACACCTCCTTCCGTGGGTGCCTTTATGATCTGATGCAACACTGAGCTCAAGTTGTGGATTTTGTTTCGACCTTTCATGCTATAATCACAGAGATATACCAACTGACCCTCCTTCAGTGGCGATTCTCGTACCTGTAGATCATGCCTAGCCTTTTGGCGATTGACTGCAACCGCTCACGAGCACCCTCATAAACTTGCAGCCGATCTTAATGCTCCAGGACCCACAGATGAACACTACCTGCCAGTGGCTCTTCTCATGTGTAGCCTTTCAGTGATTGACTGCAACCGCTCACGAGCACCCTCAAAAGCTTGCAGCCGATCCTGATACTCCATGACCCACTACCCGCCAGTGGCTCTTCAACTCTACCAAGTAGGAAGTCGACTGGAAGTAAATAAGGGCATTCCTCTGTAGTTTGATGAGGGGTAGTGTTATAGGCAAACAAGACCTGGGGAAGACAAGATGGCCCCCTTCTTCAACACAGGCAAAGTATGCAGTTTAAGTTGTAGTTCAGGAATAGCAGCGGAAAAAGACGTGAGAAAAGCTATTCGGTCCGTTGTTCCAAAACTGCTGAATATACAGAAGTTTAAGCCGGAGCAAGAACAATGTTTGCCAAGTTTTGTTGGTCTGATCATACGGACTTGTTGTTTCCGTCCGGTTTCAGCGCATGACATACGTCACAACCAAACGTTAGCTATTGGTTATGGCAGATTCAGAGTGACTCTGGGCAGATCCAACAGTTTTAAACTTCAACAGAGGACCCTCCTTAACGGAAGTAATGCTTTGCAATGAGCGTGGCCAGCCAGTGGCTCTGTACAAATGAAATGAATGTACGAGAGTCTGGTTGGACAAGGCTAGATGATACCATGAACATGTTCCTGAACTATTATGCAGAAACACAATGGTAGGATCCATCTGTCTCCGACCACAACTATACTTCAAAATCACAACTTAAAGGGGACAGAGAATGAAAAACCATTTTTACCTTGTCTTTGTTGAATAATGGTAGTCTACCCACATTCACAAACATACAAAAAGTGCTAAACATGCTAAACATCTCAGTCTCATAGAAATTCCTCTTTTAGAAATGTCAGCCAGAAAAACAGCCCAATCTGAAAAACTGATGCTTATGACATCACAGGCATCTAACTGCCCCTCCACTTTAAAATAATTAAATTTTATATCGGCCGCCGATTTTATATCGGCCGATATGGTAATTTTTTACACATCGGCCCGATGTCAAAAAAGAGGCCGATAATCATTCGTGTGTATTTGACGCGACGTGTGTAGGAGATGTGAGTGTGGGGGCGGGGATGTTTGTTTTTGCACGTGCGCATACCTTACACGTGTGCTGAAGCAGATGCTGAAGACAGCAAAAAAGTAAATTGCCTTTGATGAGGGAGCAACGATGCCGTCTGTCTGGTCATTTTTCAAAGTGTCTGAAGAGGATCCTCGCTATGCTGTATGCAATGAGTGTGAGGGCCGGGTGATGCGAGGGGGAGTTCGGGCCAAATCGTTCAACACTACCAATTTGATCACCCACTTAAAAAATAAGCATCCCGGAGCCTACAAAGAATATGAGAAATCAGCAAATGCTAACAAACAGCGGAAAAAAGCTAACGCTACGACAGCTGCACCGGTCGGTAGCACAATAGAACAAGCGCTGGAAAAGACGAAGAAATTCCACAAAGACCACCCGAAGCAAAAGGCATTGACCATGGCGATAACAAAGATGATTGCTGTCGATGACCAACCGTTTTCGTTAGTGGAAGACGAAGGATTTAGGGAGGTGCTTGATCTCGCTGAGCCCCGCTATGACAAGCCAAGTCGTCGTTACTTTGCGGATGTCGCCCTGCCTGCCTTACATGATGTCGTAGCCACTCACGTGCACAAGTTACTCGACAGCGATGTTAATGACATCAGTTTTACAATGGATATCTGGAGTTCCGACCTCAAACCAAACAAGCATGTTGAGCCTCATGGCTCAGTGGATTGATGTCAACTTCGAGATGAAGAGAGCTGTGCTACATGCCCAAGAATTCCCTGGCTCGCATACAGGTAGGCATGGATATTTTTTTGGACATATACACATTAAATTAAAATGTAGGCATAGTTGAAATTAAGCTAACATCCTTTGGGCTGTGCACGTATAACTTACTTATATACAGTATCGATCGGCTGCAGCTTGCTTTTATTCTAAAGTTTTGATGTATTGTTACCATAGTAAAAAAAAGACACGATCTCACGTGAGATCAGGTTGTAAAAACAGCCTTTGTGGAGGTGTAAAATATGTTAGAGTGATAAGAAGAGTTTCGTTTCACCATTGAATGGATGAAAAGCCCGCTATCAATTAAAATAGCTGCAGCCCAACTTTATTCGAGCCTAACTTACACGTAGCAAGTGTTCAGCCTGTGTTGACTTAAACCATGGGCATAATTGAAAGTTTATGCGCTGGGATTTTGTTGGGATTCACTTAAAGGGGACATATCATAAAAATAAGACATTTTCAATGTTTAAAGAGTAACTAAACCCTAAACCAACCTTTTTTTTTAGTAAATGATCTGTAAGAATTATGCTTTATTAGTGCTGTTCTTTGATTTTAGTAAGTTTTTTGACATTTGGATATAAATTTTTTCAATACTACAATATATGGTGTAAAAACGTCTGAGTGCTGCCCTCTTCAGGTTGAATGGTGGCTACTGCAGTTGAATTTTCCTATTGGATGTTGGGTCCAAAAAATAACTTGTGACGTAAGTATATATCATTTGTGGGGTATTTTGAGCTAAAAAGCAAAGACAGCAAAGATTTATTTATTATTTTAAAGTCTTATAAAATGTCCCTTTTAATATATCAGATTGCTGAGGGGTGCTGAGGGGTGTTTATAAATATCTGGGAAATTTCAAGTTTCATATAATGACAGAGGTTAGGTACGGAACAGCCTACACAATTGTTGAACTAGAGATATGACTGCTTAGAATGTGGAAATGGCATAACTTGGATGGGGGAGAATGCATTATATCATGTGCCGGCTAGCTAACGTGACTTTGATTAAACTTTTTTATCCTTTTATTCCAGGTACCGCCATATCCCGTGCATTTGACGCCATGTTTACAGAATGGAAAATCCGGAAAGAAAATGTGCATGTTGTGCTTCGAGACAATGCACGTAATATGGTGAAGGCAATGGAGGAGTGTGGTGTTAAAAGCCTGGGCTGTATGGCTCATCTGGGGCAGTTAGCAGTGCACGATGCAGTACTAAGCCAGGGAAGCGTTGTTGACTCTTTGGCTATAACGAGAAAAATAGTCGGACATTTTAAAAGCTCCCCCCTTGGTACCTCTCGGCTGAGAGACATCCAGAGAGAGATGGGAATGAAGACCAAGATGCTACAACAGGATGTCCCGACACGCTGGAACAGTATATTCCTGATGATGACAACTCTCCTAGAACAGAAGCGCGCACTGGTTATGTACGAGGCTGACCACGGACTGCCTGTATCTCTCAATGCAAACCAGTGGAGTCTCATTGAGAAAATGACCACACTCCTGGCACCCTTTGAAGAGATGACGAGAGAGATTAGCTTGCATACAGCTACAGCTGCTGACGTGATCCCCTCTGTTGTGGCACTCAAGCGTTTTCTGAACAAAACAGCTGAAACGAACAGTGGGGTTAAAACGACCAAGTCTGCACTGCTTGAAGCCGTGAACAAGAGATTCGAAACCACTTTCTCAGAGCAACTATACTACTTGGCAACAATCCTTGACCCCAGATACAAAGATCGCTACTTTGACGCAGACCTCAAGCAGGTGGCAAAAAACAAGCTAGAGAAGGAAGTGGACAAGATGACAGCGTCAGTGACGACCAGCACCTGTGCCACAGATGGGCCTACACCAGACAGAGAAGAAGGTGAACCACAAGAAAAGAGGATGTGTACACAACGTGAAGGGCATTAGTTTCTGGACATGTTTGATGAAATTCTGGAGGAAAAGGAGCCGGATGAACATGCAATGAGTTCAACGAGTGTGCAGGTAGGCTAGTTTACTATACTATTTGAATCAATGTTGAATAATAATTTCCAGATGATTTGCCAGAGATGTATATTTATGCACTTGTCTATATTTTTTTTAGGTGCATGGTTACCTGAGTGAGCCCACCCTCCCCAGAAATGTGAGCCCGCTGCAGTACTGGCAAAGCAACAAGACCCACTTCCCTGCCCTCGCCACAGTGGCACGCAAGTACCTGTCAGCTCCATGTACAAGCGTGGACAGTGAATGTCTCTTCTCCGCTGCTTCAAATGTTGTCAGTGAAAAGAGAAATAGGATCGGTACAGAGAGAGCAGAAATGCTCCTGTTTGTTAAGCACAACATTCGTCTGCTTCCAAAGACTGGGAAGGCCAAGGGTTAGGTCTAACCCTAAAGTACTTTGCAGTTACAGTACTCACAGTTCAGAATACTGTAAAAGACAGTGTCTGTTCAGCCCAGTTTGTTCTGGCTCCACTTTCACATTTTACCTTAGCTCCATAACTTTTGGCGTTGGCCATTTAAGGCCTACTACTGTACTTTAAAGTTTAATTTGTACTGTTGTACAATGTTCACAGAATACAGTGACTTGGTCTTAAGTGAGCTAGATGTTTATTGACAATACTCAAGGTTGGCTTATTCATAGTGTGAATTCAGGACACATGTGTATCCTTTAAAAAAAAAAAAATATATATATATATATATATATATATATATAAATATAATTATTATTATTTTCTGAAAATTGATGACATTTTGCACATGGGTAAAGGTGCCCAATCAGTAATATCTGGAAATAAATTACAAAACTAAAAAAAAATGTGTTTTGGAAAATAGCTCTTTATTTGATTATCATAAAAATGTGTTTTCTATACAGAGATATCAGTATCGGCAAATATCGGTATCGGCCATAACAGTCAAGAGTCATATCGGTATCGGCCAAAATTTTCACATCGGTGCATCACTAAAAATAATTGGCTATATTTTTTGAGTGGCAGCAAAGTCAACCAATCAGTAATGAGATTGCAAGTTAAGCCAGTAGGGGGAGCCAAATAGGTGCAAAACCTCTTATTTAAAATCCCCCACCCTAATAGAGCTATCTGAGAGAGTTTTTTAGGAAGCTTCTAAGGCATTACAGACCCAAACAAAAAATGTTTTGTCTACATGTTACATCACAGAACAAGTATAAATACTCTGTTCAATCATTCTATGTCACCTTTAACCTAAAACAATCTACATCTGATATGGGAAATAATGGGGCGGTTTTCCCGGATTGCTCTGTTACGTTCAAATGGCCACAACTTCTCCAAATCTTATCAGATTTCCATGTGTTACACATTGTTGGAAAGCTTAGAAACTGGACCTTTTTTGCACTTTTCAGAACTCAAAATGCCCCAGATCTGACTTGTGTCCCTACTTTCCGTGACTTGTCACATATATATTCTTAAGGACATCATAACCTAAAATAAAACTCTAGAAAGCTTAGAAAAATTTGACCTTTAACAATGTCACTAGATGTTACCTGCAGTGTTGGGTAAGTTACTTAAAAAAAGTAATCCACCACAAATTACTAATTACTACTTTAAAATTGTAATTTGATTACATTACTGATTACTACATGCAAAAAGTTATCTAATTACTAATTACTTTACTTTTAAGTTACTTTGACAACATCAAATGTAAAAAAGCTACAAAGTGAAACTGTCAGAAACAAGGACGGATGAACCCAAACGCAGGCGATGACGGGGGTGAACAGAAAACACTTTATTATAACACAGACAAAACAAGAGCCCACGTGGGGGCAGAACAAACCAAAATACTGACAGATGACTTAAACTAAACTTGACTATGATTCTAACACTAGACAGAATCACACAGTAACAGTACAAAATGAACGAGCACAGGACTAAGAACACAATGGCATTAAATATGAAAAACTAAACAGGATATGGAGAAAATGAGTGAGGGTAATGAACTAATTTATTAACAGGGAGAAGAAGGGGGCGGAGACAAGAGACGAGACACCGAAGGTCATATTTGAATGCTTAAAGCTATTTTGGTGTGATTTGCACTCTCCTAAAATTGCCATAATGATGCAGAAATATTTGTAGCTTTTATAATAAGTTACACATGTTTAACATTTCTCATTAAACATTCTACATTTATTAACATCTATCTATCTATCTATCTATGCACATTTATTCGCGGTCGCGGAGACAGAAACTAGAGTTTTAACACATATCTCATTCGCGAGGGCTTTTTGGTCAAGTTAAAGAATGTTAATATTCATGTTAGTTTGTTAAATATAACAATCAAAAGTTGTTTTGGTAATTGTTTAAATAAACATATGATTAATTAACGCAAGTGCACGCATTGAGCTCATGATTAAATAACATAGTTAAATAATGTTAACAAAGAAAACCTTATTGTACATTAGTAATTTAAAAACACACCTGTACAATCGTTTCTGGCAGACCAGATGTCATCGCGCAAAGCCCACTTTTTTGGACATGTATTGTCTGTATTCCACTTGAATGATCAACCACCGCTCACACAGCATCCATTTGCTTGCGTCTCCGACGAGTGATTATGCACATGCTCGTTAACTGACGCTGCGCGCATGCTCGTTAACAGACTCTGCCAGCATGCTCGTTAACAGACGTTGCTGAGCAACGGCAAAACGTCATTTTAAAATACATTTTAATTAATTTTTCAACACTTAATTTGTAACGCTAGTAACGTAATTTTGTTGTCATTGGTAACTGTAATCAAATTACATACATTTAAAATGTAAAGCGTTACGTTACTGCGTTATCAGGAAAAGTAATTAGAGTACAGTAATGCGTTACATAGTAACGTGTTATACCCAACTCTGGTTACCTGTTGTGAATATTTTTATAAACCTTTACTCTTTCGCCGCCATTGACGAGATATCTCGTCAATCAAGAGAAAACGCTTCCCTGCCAATGACGAGATTTTCCGTCTTTCCACTATTATACGCAACTTTTTAAACCCGGAAGAATTGCCCTATGGCAAGCGGCTGCATGTCCGTGTCTGTTTTAAAGATCGCTCTGAATGGGATCTCTATGAAAAGTCTGTCACAAAAATTGAATTATCTCTGCTTTTTGCCCAAAATGTGGTGTTTTTACAGAAACCTACCCATATTCAAAAGCTGATTACAAAAGAACCACTGAGGGTAGGATGAAACCGTTCGTGGACCCCATTCACTTCAATAGTATTCTTTTCTCTTACTATGGAAGTGAATGGGGTCCATAAATGGTTTTGTTACAAACATTTCACAAAATATCTTCCTTTGTGTTCATCAGAACAAAGAAATCTATGTGGGTTTGTAACAACATGAGGGTGAGTAAATGATGACAGAATTGTCATTTTTGGGTGAACTATCCCTTTAATAAAACACAGACAAACAGAGGAACACTGCTTTTTGCCAAACAATATATATAGGGTACCATACAAAGGCTGGTTAAAACTTTAAACTATTTAGATAACCATGTTTAAGTCTACATTAATGTTATGTTGTAGTTAAGGTTCCTGTTTGTAATAAAACTGTAGATAGCATAGGAACAGCCTAGCAATCTATTATGTATATGGACTGTAAGCATAGCAACGTTAGATTACCTTGTCATTGCTCATAGATATTTACACTAGATGTCGCTTTGCCTACAGCAGTTCATTGGACCGAATGCGTCAACTAGAGCCGCCATCTTGAAACAGGGGAGCCCTTGTAGGCAATGGTGCAACGGAAATAAAATCACCATAAATCGTCATGAATGCGATTTTCTTGGTTTTCTTTTGGTTTGTTTCAACAGCTTTACCTAGCTACTTCCTATGACAAGACCCCTGTTCTTAGATGGTGGCAGTTTTGACGCATGCTTAGAACCCCAAGGCGACATCTAGTGTATATATCTATGGTCATTGCTGGTATTGATATGGATTTTACTGGCAAGCTTTTTAAAAGTCTGTTTACTTCTGGGGTTCAAGCAGCATGAGAGACCGATAGAAACTTTCTGTTGCTTTTACTTAGTGCTCTCATTCGCAGAATTATTTTTTTTACATTGCATGCGTGTGCGGCGCTACCGGACCTGATTGCGCCCACTTAGGTCAATGCTTATACAGCCGCGGATTTCCCAGAAGCGGTTCTTTAATATACGCGTCTTCATTTGACGCGCACCGCGTCCAAATCGCAGTTTAAAAACAAAATTAAAGCAAAAATGAAATGGCATTGGTAAAAAAATAAAAATTACACAGTCTAATTTGGAAATGCACTGTTGTAATAGTCTAATTTGGAAATGCACTGTTGTAATGCGCGTTACTAAGACTGTAACGATAACAATATTACCAAAATTTTAATAGTAATGCGTAATATTACTGCGTTACAGCAAAAACTAATATATTACTGTAATTTTAATATATTTTGTAAACTGCAAAAAAAATGATGTGTTAATTTTTTTTCACATTGTGTGTGTCATGCCATTTAAGGCGTTATTTCATGTTAAAATAAATGAAAGGGACAACACAAGTTGTGTTACAAACAGTGACGGGAGTAACACGTTACAAAGTAATTCCGTTACTATAATTCCACTACTTTTAGCGGTAATAAACATGTAACAAAGTATTTTTTTAAATCAAGTAACGCAGTTACAATTACTGAAATTTAAATGAGTTGGTTACTCGCGTTACTCTATTTTGTGATAAATGAACACTTGCAGACAAAACATTTCTGATCAAATGTCGCAGGACTGTGGTGGGCGGCACAATGAATAATAACACAAAAGGTGTGTTAGTATAGGGACAACACATTAAATGTGTTATCTGCAGGACATGACAGTTGAGACCTCTCAGACTTTTAAAAATAAATATCAGATTTTTATTTTATTTTACAAAATATAACACATTGATGCAGATTAAACTATCCAACAGTATGTAAAATTCACCAACCTTCATTCACACAGCATTCACACATTACAGACAAGACATTTCTGATTTAACATCGCGGGACTGTGGTGAGCGGCACAATAAATGCAGAGATAATCATGTCTCTTTCACTTTTTATTGTCCATATAGTATTTGCAATTAAATGCTGACGTCTCTGCGACATGTTTCCGATTAGCAAATGTTAGAATATTAGTTCTCTGGTACTTTTCATCCCATGTGCTATATGGGTAGTATGAGCTGACAGTGAGTGTGCAGTGACCTCATATGTTGACCTTAATATATGAGCAAACCGTGAGTGCGCTGTGTGGTTACACTTTTAGATCACTGTGAGCCCCACATTGTGATAACTTTATGAGGATGTTGTAAGCTCATGTTGACTTCACTGAGACATCAAAGATAATCTAATGCTTCCACCTTGGTTCTTATTTTATTCTTTTTAGTAAGATGTCACACACTGAAGTTGCAGTACTGTATTAATTACATTGTTTTAAATGCATCCTATAAAGGAGTTTGCATGCAAATTATATATCCGAGAAGGGCTTGAAAATATTTTTCTGTACAAAAGCAGGGCCCGATGAAAAACATTTGGGAACCACTGTCATGATTTCGGTTTTATTGGCTGCTTTGTCTTTGTTTCACTTGTGTTGTGTTTTTGTTTTGACAGCTCCACACGTGCGCGCCTTCCACCTGGTGATCTCATTGTCTCTGACTCTTCGCACCGGCGTCCCACACCTGATCCTTGTTATTGCCCAATCCGGTTTGATTTAAATTCCCCTCGTTTCCTTTGTTCTTTGCAAGTTCGTCTTTGTATGTACCTGCCCGCTAGCTTGTCTAGTTCTAGTCCTGTCGTGTCTTTGTATCTGTCTCTAGTTATCGATTTTGGATTACTCACCGTACTCTCTGCTGCCTTTACCCCTTTAGACTCCCCGCCCCGCTGTCAGTCTCTCCCGAGTGGTGTGTCTACCGTCAGCCTCTGTATACACTCTGTCTGTGGATTCTCCGAGCGCCAGTCTACATCTTGCGCTGTCCAGCCGCAGTGCGCTCTCGGGCGCGTAATTCTGCGTAAGACTCGGACTGCCGCTGTGCGCTGTCCAGCACAGACTCTGCTGAAGACTCTGACCGCCTCTCTCTCTCTCTGTGCCCCGCCAGGATTTCTTTTAGAGGAGTTCGGATGTGCGAGTGGACGTTCTGCGGCTGTGCTGTGTTTCCCACTCTGAGCCTTTCCCGAAAATGATTCCGTTGAGCCTGTCTCGCCAGTGTTGTCTCCTCCTCGCATCCATCACCACGAACACAGAGTGTCTTCTCATATACATATCGACTTTCACATTTGTGTCATCTTTTATACATATTCACTGAGTGTCATCTCCTATACATCTGAATGAACACCTCTGCGTTGGGATCCTTGTGTTTGTCGTTCCTAACAACCACTGGATTAAGGTAAAACCAAGACCTTTTACAGAGTTTGATTCTGTATCATTTTGAGTAAGACAATGGGGACAATTTATATTTTTTAAACCAAGAATCTTTGTCTTATACCCAACTGTAACAATTTTATGTTATGTTAAGCAGTTCAAAATAAAATAAATCCGGTTTATATTATGTCTCACTTAATTCAATATACTAAGTATAACTGTGGGGGTGGCACGTCTCATCATCTGCTTACAGCGTTGAACGCAAAAAATGTTGTATATAAAGTCATTTAGTTTATATCTTGTTGTGATTCATATTTACACAGAATGAAAGTTTTTTTCTGAACAACCGAGAGGGATTTTTACGTCAAAGGGGATACTGAGGTTCTCCCTTTATTAGGAAGTGAAGCATGATTCATACCAGAATATGATTTAGACTAGAGGACAAAATTATGGATGCAAACAACAATTTCTGCTAAACTGTACTACAGTAAATACTTTTTTTTAAAGGTTTGATAAGTGGATATAGGGGCCCCCACACACAGTATTTGCACAGGGCCCCAGATTCTCTGCACTGCCCATGTTTTTAGCAACTGATTATAATAGAAGAAAGCAATTACATCATATTACGGCATACAAGTCTTTATAGTTGGAGTACAGTATTAGCTATTAGGTACCATTATTTGAAAAATAGTTAAAGTAATTCATAAAAATGTATATTGGTTTGTTAGTGTGTAACAGAAAATGTGGACTGCACTTCTTATCAAGTGTGTAGCCACAGTATGGTTGTGATTGAGTGCACAACATATAAAACTGTGCTGCAGAAAAGTTGATTTCTTTGTTGATCTTCCTCTTATCAGACAAGATCGTCTTGCTGTGATGGTGAAACATCAGCGAGGAGCTCTGACAGCAGTTAAAAGCATGAGCTTGTTTGTGCTGCTTCTGCTGTTAGGTTGGTGTCATCATTAAAAACCCCATAAACTCAGTGGACCCACCGCTGGGTCCAGAACAGCATAATCAAAAAAGCTTTCTGTAAAATAAGACAATTTTATAATTAATTTTTTAAACCAAGAATTTTTGTCTTATACCAAACTGTAACATAATTTTGAGTTATGTTAAGCAATTTAAAATAACATAAATCTGGTTTATATAGGTCTCACTTGATTTAATATACTTAAAGAGACACTCCACTTTTTTTCAAAATAGGCTCATTTTCCAGCTCCCCTTGGGGGTAAACATTTGATTTTTACAGTATTGGAATCTATTCAGCTGATTTCCAGGTCTGGGGCTACCACTTTTAGCATAGCTTAGCACAATTCATTGAATCTGATAAAAAAAAATAATCAAAAATATCAAAAATCTTCGGTTATTTTTTTGCGCAATGCTTTCGTTCTAATCAGATTCAATGGATTGTGCTAAGCTATGCTAAAAGTGGTAGCGCCAGACCCGGAGATCAGCTGAATGGATTCCAAAACGGTAAAGATCAAATGTTTAACTCTAGGTGAGCTGGAAAATGAGTATATTTTCAAAAAAGTGGAGTGTCCCTTTAATATTACTGTTGTGCAATTTAAATGAAAAACCTTAGTTAATGTTGAGGCATGGGGGGCCCTAGGTCGCTGGACTTTGTTTAGGGCCCCCAAAATGGTATTTATGGCATGAAAGTTGCGCGAGAGCAGACTGCTCTGCATTCAGAACATCTTATTCGCATGCGTCAAGGCTGAGCATATCGGGAGAACGCCAACCTCAGACAAAAGCCTGAAAATACTGGAAATACTGGAAATTAAAGCTCTATAAGATATATAACTACTGTCAGTCAAGTATAAAGCTTAATATGACTGAATGATTTGTTTGTGATATGTCTAAGAAGAAAACACGGTCGCAAACGAAGCAACGTGAACTTGGCCTTGCTGAACAGGTGTCTCAGATTGATATGGCGGCAGGAAAAGATATCAACATGCAGGAGTTATCTGAACTGATTCGAATCATAATAAGGGAAGAAATTAACGCGGCGGTTGATAAACTTCAACCTCAACTGGATGTCGTTAAAAAAGATATTTCCGAGTGTTCCAATAAAGTTTCTGTTATAGAGGAAGCGCTTGACCACATGGAAACCAGGGTTGCGGCGCTGGAGTCTGCAAACGAAAGTTTGCGCAAAGAGAACACGGATCTAAAAGAGAAAGCAGATCGTTTGGAGAATCATAGTCGGAAATATAATATCCGTATTCTCGGCTTGGTTCGAGATATTGAGAAGGGGAATCCGACAAGTTTTGTGTCCGCTTTGCTTAATGATCTGTTTAAGGATAAACTCCATCGCGCACCTGGTGTGGAAAATGCTCACCGCATTGGACCTGCGGCTAAATCTGGTCAGCGCGTAATGATTGTGAGGATGCATAGGTTGGATACAAGAGATGAGATTCTACGTCTTGCCAAGAAAGAAAAGCTGTTTGAGATTCGTGGAATGAAACTGCGTATTTTTCCTGATTTTACTGATGAAACAGCTAAAGCCAGGGCGCTTTTTCGTGAGGTGAGGAACAAGTTGTGGAGCGCGGGAGTGAAACATGGGATCATGCATCCAGCTATTTTGATTTTGACTTATAATGAAAAGACCATCAAGTTTACTGATCACTTAGCTGCAGAGAAATTCTATAAGACTGTGGTTGAACCGGTGATGCAAAGTATGAAGGAACATTGATGGCCAAGTAGGTACAGACTTTGTGTATATAATTTAGTTTACAGACATATTTAAGTCTGTTTCTGAAGGTCTAATTTTAATATGATTTCAGTATCTCGGTTTAATTATATTAGTTTAAATGGTAATAATGAGTTTAAGTGGTTGGTCAATTACCACAGAAGCTATGTGTAAAATAAGAAGCTTGTCTGAGTTGGGTAATATCCCATTAGTTGTTGTTTACAAATGTTGTCAAATGGGGAGTGTATCACTGGGAATGTGTATGTATGTGTTTTTTTGAGTGTTGCGTGTTTTTGTTGTTTTATTTGTTTATTTGATAGCTCTTTACTATGTTTAGTCAGAAATTATTTTGAGTGTAAAATAAAAAATGGTGTTGGATAAAATATTCTTAAAGAAAGGGTTAAAAATAGCTCATTTGAATATTTGTAGTTTGCGAAATAAGATGCATGATATAACTGGGATTTTGAAAAATAATAATATACATATTTTGGCAATATCTGAAACGCATTTGGATGCATCTATAGATAGTTCTTTGTTGCATGTAAATGGATACTTATTATATAGACAAGATAGAAATATTAATGGAGGAGGAGTGGCATTTTATGTTCAGGATCAAATTCCAGTAAAAATAAGACGGGAACTTGGTTGTGTTGGGGTTGAAGTGCTGTGGTTGGAGGTACAGTTGCCACATTTAAAGTCTATCTTAGTTGGTTGCTGCTATAGGCCACCCAATGCGCCTATAGTTTGTTTAGATCGAATCTGTTATATGTTGGATATAGTTGGTGATTTAGATATGGAGATTTATTTTCTGGGTGACCTAAATATTAATTGGAGGTTGAATAGTTGTTCGTTAAAAAATAAATTGCAGGCTATAGTTGATACTTGTAATCTGTCACAAAGGGTTACAAAGCCAACAAGAATTTTTTATAATGCTGATGGGACAAAAACGGAAACATGCATAGATTTACTTTTTACTAATGTAACGGATTTGTGTTCAAAAGCAATTTCAATTTGTGTAGGCTTTAGTGATCATAATTTAATTGTAATTAACAGAAAAACTAAAATTCCAAAGCCAGGTCAGAAGATAATAATTAAACGGATTTTTAAATATTTCAATGAGGCTAGTTATTGTGCTGATATTAGAAATATTGACTGGTCAATATTATTTAGGGAAGTAGATACTGATCTGGCTTTGGAGGTTTTTATGAATTTATTGATGCCAATTGTTGACAAACATGCTCCATTAAGACGGATGACTGTAAGAAATATTTCTTCTCCGTGGTTAGATGCTGAACTTAAAGAATATATGATGAAAAGAGATAAATTAAAGTCAGAGGCAAGCTTATCAGGGGATAATAAATTATGGGAAAAGTATAAGCAATTAAGAAATTTTGTTACAAAATTAAATAGAACTAAAAAGAAGATTTATTATGAATATAAATTTGAGGAAATAAAATCAGATAGTAATAAATTATGGAATACATTAAACCAATTAACAGGGCGTAGGGACAGATCTGTACCGACATTTTTAGATGTAGGCGATATGTTTTTGACTAAACCTGTTGACATAGCTAATTATTTAGGTGATTATTTTACAAATAAAGTTCAGAACTTACAAAAAGATATGATTTCACAGGTATACTCAGATCTTTCTTTTAAGACTATTAAGGAAACAATTATGTTTAATAAATCATGTACATTTAAATTTGATAGCGTTAGTATTACTAGAGTAGAAAATATATTGAAGTCAATGAAAAATAAACCTCCTGGTTTTGATGAATTGGATGTCAAGTTATTAAAGATGGTTGCTGATTTGATTTCTAGGCCTATATGTTATATTATTAATTTAAGTTTAGAAAAATGTGTTTTTCCTGTTAATTGGAAAAAAGCTAAAATTGTGCCTCTATCAAAAAATAACAAGGAACATTTTTCTGGGAAAAATAGTAGACCTATAAGTATTCTGCCAATTTTGAGTAAAATTACGGAGAAAATAGTATATGATCAAATTAATTTGTATTTTTCTAAAAATGGGTTGAATTCACTTTATCAACATGCCTATAAGAAAGGGCACTCTACAACAACGGCCTTAGTTCAGATGACGGATGATTGGTTGCATGAGATTGACGATGGAAAATTAGTTGGAACGGTAATGTTAGATCTAAGCGCAGCATTTGATTTAATTGATTATGATTTATTATTAGAAAAATTAAGTTGTTATGGATTTGAAAAGGGTGCAATCGAATGGATCTATAGTTATCTTATTAATAGGGAGTTTAATGTATTGTTTAATGGTAGTTATTCTGAGACAAAGGTTCTGCGTTGTGGGGTGCCTCAAGGGAGTTGTCTTGGACCATTGTTATTTTCTATTTTTATAAATGATCTGTCTTTTATGTTGGGGTGTGCCACTATTGCTCTATATGCAGATGACTTGACAATTTCCATATCGGATTATAACTCTACCAGACTTAATACTCTATTAACTAATGAACTAAAATTAATTGAAAATTGGATTAGGGATAATAAGTTAATTATTAATGTTGAGAAGAGTAAATGTATGATGCTGGGATCAAGTCATCTTTTAAAAAATTCTCCTGCTCTGTACTTGTCAGTAGGTGGTTTGATTATAGAACAAGTGGTTGAGGCCAAATTGCTAGGTGTGATTGTGGATAGCAGGTTGACCTGGAACGTTCAGATTAAATCAATATTGAATAAAATGGGAAGGAGCATGGCTGTAGTTCGACATTGCAGAAAATCTATACCAATGCGTATACGGAAAACTTTGGTTGAATCAATTGTTTTGTGTCATCTGGATTATTGTTCCATCATTTGGGCTACAACTACAGAAAATAATTTAAACAGATTACAGATTGCACAAAATAAAGCATCTCGGCTTGTTCTAAATTGTTCTTTTAGAACAAGTATCAGGGATATGCATAATAAGTTAGCATGGCTTCATGTAAGAAGCAGAATTAAGTATTCTCTTATTAAATTCTTAAAAAATATAATTATTACAAAAGCACCAGAAATTATTTATAACAGGTTGATTCTTTTCAGTGATGTTCATACTTATTCTACTCGTCAATCAAGTGAAGGGCGTTTTTTGTTACCTGTATGTCGAACAAAGCAACTTCAAAGAACTTTGTATTATAGAGCAATGGTGGCATGGAACTCACTCCCGTTATTTTTGGTTTCTGAGAGTCGCAATGCTAGTTTTTCTAAAAGATTGAGATTGTATTTATTTACCTTGGAGTAATTGTAATTATGTAATTAATAGTTATTGTTTAATGAGCTAAGCAATTGTGACGTTATTATTATATTTTACACAATAAGTTATGATATTTTGAACATAGTAGAGCTTATATTGTAATATTGTTATATGGTTATGTTGTGTGTGTGTGTGTGTGTGTGTGTGTGTGTATGCGTGTTTATGGAGTGTAGATGATTTAGATAATGTTGTGATCACTTCTGTATTTGTCTTCATTGTTGTAAAGCGTTGATGTTAATATGTTGGTAATATTCTAAGACCCCAGGAAGAATAGCTGCTTCTTTAAGGAGTAGCTAATGGGGATCTTAATTTAAATAAATAAATAAATAAAATCATCATCATCAAAAATAAAAAATTTATATACAAGTAGTGGTTTTCTGTAAAATAATTTTTTTTTATAAATGTTTTGTCCTTATTATGTTATGGTACTCCTAGTTATGTTACATTTTAATTTAATTTTGGGTATGCCCATAATAAAATTTTGCATAAAATATACATTTCATTTATGCATCAAACCTGTTAATTTTTAAACAGGACTTCTGTGCAGCACTTCTGGTTTACCGCGAAAGTACCACTATATAAGTAAATATATGACGTGGACAGACGCTCAGAGTTACTGCAGAGCGACGTACACTGATCTGGCAACTGTAGACTCTATGACAGATGTGAACATGATGATAAAAACAGTTGATTCTGGGTACATTGGATCAGTATGGATTGGACTACAGAGGGCGACACAGAGTCGATGGGTTTGGTCAAACGGAGATGATACTCTTACACAGTACAGTAGCTGGAGTTACCAAAATCCTAGTGGTACTAATCCATATGCCTACTTTGCCAATGGATATTGGTACAATAGTGTTTCTTGGTCAGACCATATGCTCTTTGCCTGCTACAACGGTGAGTAATAAGTTTGTTATCTTTGTTAATATTTAGTTAAGCTTGAAAGAGAAACATGATTTTTATTGTGCATCTCTCAATAGAAAGTATTGGGAACATAAAAATAAAACAATGGGATACCTGGAGAGGAGCTCAGAGTTACTGCAGACAGAATTACACTGACCTTGCTGTCATCCGGAGCGCTGCAGAAAATGACCAGCTATTTGCAGCTTTTGGAAATGACCCATGGGTTTGGTTTGGTCTGTTTTTGGACTCCTGGCAGTGGTCTGACCAATGGAACCGCTTCTTTAGATACTGGGCAGATGGATATCCAACAAAATTTGGTGACTGTGCTGCCTTTTCAACAAGTGACTCTGGGAAATGGGTTCATTATAGCTGTGACCAATTGCATCAATTTATCTGTTATGAAGGCAAGTTTACCCAATCAACAGAATTAAGTACTGAAATACAATTTCATTACAAAAAACTGTAATATGCATTCATGTGTTCTTATTTAGACGATAACCTTTTCCTTGTATTTTCATATAGATATAACATTGAGAGAAAGACAAATGATCAGACTGAAGTTGTCCTGTGATGGAAAATGCAATATGAACGATCCTTCACTGCAGACGACCACTATGAATGAGGTATGTGTTCGTCCTAAACCTTGTGATCAGATTTATTTCCTGATTCTGAAACATTAAAGACGTCATGAAACAGAAGTAGCAATTGCCTTATTTTCCCCCTGATGACGTATATCCACGTGAAACTGGCTTCTGAAATGAAATAAGGCAGGGTTCGATTGGAATTTGTCCATCAAGATCTGATTGGACTGTTCTATTTCATCCCTACTGACCGCCAGAGGCGGTGCTTAAGCACTGAATGATCCATCTCGCGCATGCGCAGCTCGAGTGTTTATATCAACAAAGTCACCCGTGACCCCTGATGCCTACGGAGAGTCTATAACTTCCGGTGACATCAGCGGATCTGTTCCTTTTCATCTTCTCGCTTCGCAGGTTGTTTTTTCCGCGCTAGCAAAAGACTAGGATATTGTGTTTCATTCGTTGCTGGTGGCCTTGTGACATTTTATTGTCGGAGCAGCGTGTTGCTGGCCCTCCAAAGGCCACAACGTATCCACCGACAGGTGAGTTACAAACTTTATATATAACTGCTCGTTTGGTGCATTTGTTGGTGACGGCTGTGTTTTCGCTCCCTCTCCCGACATTTGTAATCTAACGTTAACAGTTACCTTTATATTATTGATTCATCTGCGATTTATTGTTGTAACACGGACGCGTTTTTGGTTGATTGTTCAACTGCGCTCGTGTAGTTACGTTACTTCGTGCCAACTCGGTTGTGCCGGTTTATTTTGTTAAACGTCTTTTTGCGCTGTAGCCTCTTATGGAACGGCTGAAATTCCACAAGGGGGCGCATTTGTTCCTCAGACGTTGCACAATAAACATGACATCCGAATATATTCATTATAAATCATGAATGAAAAGTGAGATTCGAACGAATGTCTGTTAGTGAACTTATTGTATACACTATTTATATCGTAATTCGGTCAGAAACTTCAAGATTGTGAGATGAACAAATCGTTTTGGATTAAAAGGCTTGGATATTCCATTTCCTTGGACTTTTGGGGATTTATGAACAATTTGTTTTGGACAATTTCACCGAAGCGGATAAAGGAAAGATTTTGAAGGTAAGTAAATATCCAAAATCGGCGCCGCCCGGTTCAGGTAACTAACAACTAGATTACAGTTTTATGACTGCTAAAAATCATATTATGCTTTCTGTGTGTGCTTATTGGAATCCCGAAAGTCTAAGCTTTACAACGATGTGCCGCATGACCGTATATTTTGAAGATTTAATGCTTCAAAGTTACAATGACGTAATGCAGCCTCACGTGCAAGGGGGGGGTGTGCCGTGTACGGCACAGTGTTCCTTATCAGGTTAACTGCGCTTTGTGTATTTAGTACCAACTCAGTTGTGTCGGTTTTTTGTTAAACGTTCGGCGCTTAACTGCGCTTGTGTATTCGTGCCAACTCGGTTGTGCCAGTTTTCTGTTAATCGTTCGGCGCTTAACTGCGCTTTGTGTATTTTGCAACAACTCGGTTGTGCCAGTTTTTTGTTAATCGTTTCGGCGCTTAACTGCGCTTTGTGTATTCGTGCCAACTCGGTTGTGCCGGTTTTTGTTAATAGCGCTTACCCTTAACTGGCTTCACAACGTTTGCGGTGACGGTTGTGCTTTCGCTCCCGGCACCGGTACTGCGTTTAGTGTCTTATTTTTCGTTACCCTAAGCTGGTGAAGGGAGTGCTTTCACTCCCGTTCCCAGCATATTTGTGCCTCAGTGACTAGATTGGTGGCAGTGTTCCCGCTGAAGCTAATCTTTTTTCTTTTTTGCTACATTTGTTGGTGAAGGTTGTGCTTTCGCTCCCTCTCCCGGCATCTGTACTGCATTCTGTGTCTATTTTTTCGTTGGGATAGTTTACCCTTAGCTGGTGAAGGCAGTGTTTTCGCTCCCGCTCCCAGCATAGGTGTGCCCCTGTGACTAATTGGTGGCAGCGTTTCCGCTGAGGCTACCTTTTTTTCTCAGTTGCCAGCATGGTTGGCAACCACTCCTGCTCAGCCTGTATGGCTCCTCTGCAGCTTGAGGATGGCCATGATTTATGTCCCTCATGTCTTGGCTTTGAATATTTAAAGGAGGGTCTTTCTGATGACCCCTGCATGAACTGTGGTATCATGCCTCGGGCAGTGAGGGCAGCTAGACTGGCTGAGGTGGAGCAACTGTTGGGCTCTACTTCGTCGATTGGACATTTCACCCCAGCCCAGCGACTGGTTCCAGATCAGACTGGGCAGTCTAAACGTCAGGCTGCTGAGGCCGCAGGCCCCACTCCTGCAAAAAAGGCTAAGAGACCCCGGCTTGCCTCTAAAGTGGACCAACTAACAGCGGAGCTCAATACTATGAAGTCCCTCTTCCTGGCTTTCCAGTCCGGGACTGAAGCAGAGCCGCCAGATGATTTTGTCCCTTCGGCAGCCTCCTTGGAGTCGGAGGACGATGTGCTTTCCATGGCAGCGTCAGCTGGCAAGTTTAATGAATATGAGCCAGAGGTACTTCCACAGATGGGAGCCTCCCAACCTTCCGCTGCCGGCTCCCATTCTTCAACCCATACTGGTGGTGTTGAGGACTGCTCTATGGGAGCCATCATTCGTATGGCTCTTGCCCGTCTCCAGTTGGACGTCCCGCAAACTCAGCCGGCTCCGGCCAGTGCTTTTTTCAGGCGTGTCCCAGCCTCCGTCAGCTTTACTGCGCCCCCATCGGAGGAGTATTTGAGGGAGTTGCAGGCATGTTGGAGGGATTCTAAGGCCCTCTCTCATGCAACGTCCGATGGCCGGACCCTGGCAGCCATGCAGGATGCACAGAAGTTCGGATTGGACCACATACCAGCAGTTGAGCCGACAATAGCGGCTCTTATCATCTCACCTGATGAGGCTTTGAGGCCGGATGCTAGGTGCCCTCGTCCCCAGTGCCGGGTTACAGATGACCTGCTCTGTAAGGCCTATGATGCAGCGGCTTGCATGGGACACATCGGTAACTCCATGTCCCACCTGATGCTCGCTTTGTCAACTTCCCTGCAGGAGACTGAGTTGGATGCCTCTGTCCACAATTTTAGCGATGCTTCACTACAAGCATTCGCATTGATGTCTAGGGAATTGGGGCGGTTGATGTCTACTCTTGTGCAGGCTCGCCGCCAGGTATGGTTGGCACAATCTCCTCTCACTGAGGCCTGAAGGAGAACCCTCCGCAGTGTTCCGGTGGAACCAGGGGAGCTGTTTGGTTCCGCAGCTCTGGAAGCGCTTGAGCGCACGGTCCAAGCCGGACGGACTCGACAGCAGCTGTCCGGGCTTCAAAGAAGCGTTCCGCCTCCTAGCAGGCCTAGAGGTCCTCCAGCTGTCCCACAGCGCAGCTCTCGTCCACAGGCTCACCACAGGGGCTACCTAAGGTCTCTGCGCCCACGTCCACAGCCTGCTCAGCAGCAGGCACCGACCTTTCGGGTGCCTGACCGGCTGCCCTCAGGACAACCTCAGTCCTTTCCAACCCGTCGTGCCTCTGGAACCTTTAGAGGCCGGGGACCCCGGCGCTGAAGCCCTGGGGTCGGCCGTCGGCTGTTTTTCCCAGCAGCAGCTCAGCTATTGGGCTGCCTTCACCAGGGACCCATGGGTGCTCTCAACCTTAACCCACGGGTACAAACTTCAGTTCCGACGCCGGCCCCCAGCCCATGGCCAGGTCAAGATGACCATCATAAACGACCCGGCAAAAGCCCAAGCCCTCACCCAGGAGTTGTCCGCCCTCCTGGACAAGGGTGCCATCGAGCCAGTAGATCCCCTATTGCACCCGGGGGGTTCTACTCAACTTACTTTCTGGTAGCAAAGAAAGATGGCGGACTCCATCCTATCCTCGACCTGACGGGTCTCAACATGTTCCTGAAGGTTCTGAGCTTCCACATGCTGACCACTGCAGAGGTTCTACGTACAATTGCCAAAGGAGAGTGGTTTACGTCAGTAGACCTGAAGGATGCCTACTTCCACATCCCTATAGCTCCACACCATCGGCAGTTTCTGCGGTTTGCCTTTCAAGGGTGCCATTTCCAGTTCCAAGGGCTCCCATTCGGTCTCTCCCTCTCCCCTCAGGTGTTCACCAGGTGTGTGACGGCAGCCCTTTTGCACTTGCAGTCGCGGGGCATGAAGATTCTCCCATATCTGGAGGACTGGCTCATCTGTGCGCCATCCCAGTCTCAAGTGGCACTGGACACGTCTTGTCTTCTCTCCCATGTGGCCCGCCTGTGCCTCCGGGTGAATTTTACAAAGAGTTGCCTGGTTCCATCGCAGGGCACGCTTTTTCTCGGGATGACTCTCGATGCAATCACCATGAAGGCTCGCCCATCACCACAGCGGGTGGACGACATTCTCCACCTCCTCCTCCTGTTTTGGGAGGGCAGGCAGTTACGCTATGTGGAGTTTTTGCGCCTCCTAGGGAAGCTGACGGCTGCCGCTACCGTGATTCCTCTAGGACTGCTGTCGCTGCGTCCCCTCCAGAGGTGGTTGCACGGTTTTCATCTAGATGTCCAGTGGCACCGGCACAGGAAACTCAAGGTGTCACGTCGTTGCCTTCTTGCTCTGGCCCCATGGCGAGTAAGGTCATTTCTCCTGCAGGGCATGCCCTTGGGTTTCATCGCATCTCGTCGGGAAATCCTCACAACAGATGCTTCTCTCTCGGGGTGGGGTGCTGTGTGGCAGAATCGAACAACTCAGGAGCTGTGGTCTGTGCGGGAGCGCTCGCAGCACATCAATGTTCTGGAACTGCGGGCTGTGCACAGGGCATTGCAGGTTTTTCTTCCCTTCCTGGGAGGCCGGCATGTGCGATCAGACAATGTCTCAACTGTGTCTCACATAAACCACCAAGGAGGCACCAGGTCTGCACCGCTGCTGCAGGCATCCCAGGACCTCCTGCTGTGGGCAGGGCCACACCTGGCCAGCCTGAGGGCAATGTATTTGCCTGGGGACCAGAATCAGGCGGCAGACTTACTCTCCCGTTGCAAGCCTCCGCCGGGGGAGTGGCGGCTTCATTCGGATGTGGTCCTCAGCATCTGGGACATCTTCGGCAGGGCAGGGGTGGATCTCTTTGCCTCAGAGGAATCGACCCATTGCCCCCTCTGGTTCTCCTGGACGGAGAAGAGCAGCCCTCTGGGCCAGGATGCTCTCGCACACGATTGGCCAGAGGTTCTCCTCTATGCTTTTCCACCAATCCCTCTGATTCTTCCAACACTGCAGAGAGTCCTCCAGCAGGGTCACAGGCTACTGTTGGTAGCCCCCTTCTGGCCGGGAAGAACATGGTTTCCACTGTTGTACAGTCTCTGCAACGGTTCACCGTGGCACCTCCCAGACAGGAGGGATCTCCTGTCTCAGTTACAGGGCCGAATCTGGCATCCCAATCCTCACCGCCTGCAGCTGTGGGTCTGGTCACTGCAGGGCCCGACCCGCTGCTGACTGAGTGTTCAGATGGCGTCTGCAATACCATATTGAATGCAAGGACGCCTTCTACCCGGGCGCAGTATGAGAACAGGTGGCAGCTGTTTACTACATGGTGCTCAGACAGGAATGTGGACCCTGTGCACTGTTCAGTTCCAAAGATTCTAGAGTTCCTCCAGTCACTCTTGGATGGCGGCTGGTCCCCGGCTACCTTGAGGGTATATGTGGCAGCCATTTCCTCTCGACATGCTCGGGTGGACAACGACACTGTGGGGTGTCACAGATTGGTGTCTCTTTATCTGAAGGGTGCATGGCGGTTACGCTCCCCACGAGCACAGCGCGCCCCAGCCTGGGATCTACACCTGGTGCTCGATTCTCTACGCTCACCTCCCTTTGAACCCCTGGCTCAGGCAGAGCTGAAGTGGGTCTCTATTAAGACTGCCTTTCTCCTTGCTATCACGTCAGCGAAGCGTGTTGGGGAACTTCATGCGCTCTCTGTGAGTAACTCATGTTTGAGGTGGAACTCCGATGGCTCGGGGGTTACCCTGTGGCCGAATACAGCTTTTCTTCCGAAGGTTTTGTCATCATCCAACCTTAACCAACCTATCCACCTCGCGCAATTTACTCCCCCAGAAGGGGAGGATAGATTACAGCTGCTGTGTCCCGTACGGGCTCTCAAAACCTACGTGGTCGCGACTGCGAGTATAAGGCAGTCAGACCAGCTCTTCCTCTGCTATGGTGGTCCTAGGAGGGGCTGTGCTCTCTCCAAACAGCGGTTGTCTCATTGGGTGGTGGATGTAATCACCCAGGCATATAAACGAGGTGGTAACCCCCTGCCATCCGGGGTGAGGTGCCACTCTACCAGGGCGGTCTCAACTTCATGGGCGGCCCTGCGCGGCGTGCCCCTGGAGCGCATCTGTGAGGCGGCATCATGGGCATCCCCAAGTACCTTCTCCAGGTTCTACCGGGTGAATGTCGCCACCCCCCATCCACTGGAGGTGGTCCTGTGGCCGGACTCTGCGCTCTCCTCTCAATAAGGTATGTGCTAAATTCCTCGTGACTTTTTTGGTATGTGTCATCCAGTGCTTAAGCACCGCCTCTGGCGGTCAGTAGGGATGAAATAGAACGAGAGTTACGTATGTAACTACGGTTCTATGAATCCCGGATGACCGCCAGAGCGTTCTGTCACTAAGAATCGCTGTGTACTCGCGAGAAGATTCTCCGCTGATGTCACCGGAAGTTATAGACTCTCCGTAGACATCAGGGGTCACGGGTGACTTTGTTGATATAAACACTTTAGGCCAAGTATGTACACTATAAAAAGTAAAAGTTTCAGCCAATACATTGTAAAAGATGAACATTGTTCTACAAAAAGAAGTTTTATAAATGTAAGATAAATTTCAGATGAAAATGTTTACGTGTTATCTAAATTAAAGTAGGTTTTTTTTAGAACAACTTTCACCTTTTACATTGTATTGGTTGAAACAGTTTATAAAATAATCACTGAAATTATGTCTAATATCAGACCTAAATGATTAGTGACCTTAGTCTGTAAGGTTCATGTGTATGAGTATGTGTATGTCAAGCATTTTTATATTTTTAGAGGAAAAGTAATAAATATATGTTCTTTTAATTCTTTAAAACAGGGAATGACATGTGTAAGTATCCCTTATTTAAAGTGGTTTGATCTTGCTGATCTTTCAGATAAGTAAAAAGCTAAAGAGTTTTGGACTGGGAAATTACATCAGGATAAACTGGAGTAAAGGTCCTCCGGAGAGCAACCATATGAAAAATTCAACTAAATGTAAATGATGATATACTTTTATAGGGGCAGGATTAAAAAGCCTCACTGTTTCGTTTTATGTTATTATAATTTCTTAATTATTGACATTTTAGTATCTAGTGTATACTTTATGTCTTTATATGTTTACACTTGCGTAAAAGCTTTTATTTTACTTCATACTGGTCAGTCTCAGTTTATACTCTATAAAACAATTGTATATCTATTGTCAAGTTTAATCAAATTGGGTGCGCAAATAATTTCAATTTGTTAAAATTTAGAACAGGGTTTAGTGATTTGATATAATCCATGACGCAATGCATCGTAATAAGATGTCCAGTAGCTCTATTACAAAATTAGGTTAAAAACAATTAAGGTCCGGTGGTATATTTAACTGTAGACATATAGCACTTTTTAATCTCTGTGTGCACCAAAACAATCTTGTGTTTTATGATTCATATGGCCGCAGAACTCAGTCCTGTTTAAAGTTTCAGTTAGGCAAATTAATATACTAAAGTTTATACAGAGGATTTCTTAAACTGTGTCCCAAACAACTTATGGTTATGGAGGTTTTGTTTTCCTTTATTATTATTATTTTAAAGCTTTCTGTCCCCAAGATTCAACTGATTTCTGAAGTTTTCTATCTGTGATCCTTGGAAAGTCTTTGTCCACTCAAATTATTGTCCTTGCTGAGCATTAAGATGATATAGACACACGTCCTCTTTTAGGCAGATTTGCAACATCTCCAGTAGGTTGCAACAACTCTTACCGGTATGATGGTTTACCGCTATATTAACATGCTTGATTATCATACCGTGAACATTTGCTTATCCACAGTTTTGAGGAAAAAATTAAAGCAGATCTCACCTGTGCTGATGCACGTATGCAATTTCATTCCATGTGACTGTTTAAACTTGTACAGGTGAAAATATATGTCTGAACTAGACGCTACAAATTCTTTTTTTATTATCAGCAAACACAGAAAATTACTATTTACATGTGGTAAAAATGATGGAAAAAACAAAACAGAAACAAATAAAAAAAAACTAACAAACATATTCACTGCCCATGCAATTTCAAACTGATAACTTACGTGTATGAATAAATCTAAAGAGAAATAACTTATTCCTTATTTTGTTAAAATGGGAGATGTGCAGCTTTATTTTATCTTTTTTTTTTCTCAAAAGGTAGACTCATATTCATACTATAAAACGTTTTTGTAATAAGTTTGATATAATAAATCATATGTTCAACCCAAAAAACATCTCTTGTCATTTATTTTAGGGGCATTGTAGCTGATGATTATAATAATAATGATTTTTTGTGATTTAACGCGCTCAGAACTGTTTCTTTGGCTGATGAACTCAGCCAGAGGAGCTGGAGCCAAATCATGATGTGTCACTTTGTATATGAGATTCAGATTTAAAAACTTATGAATACTGTCCCAGTTTAAAAGGCTGTTTTTTTTCCTAAAATTGCACAGTGATGATAGTGCCTTGTTTTTTTGTCTATAATTTTAATGGCTTGTTTGTATAATGATGCCAAAGGTCTTTTTGCGCTCTGACTTGCTTGAGACCAACTTGTAAAGCAATAATTAAAATGGCTGAAAATCAAGGAAGGTAAAAAAATTAGTGGAGCTTCGGTTGACATATCATTTCGAATTGAGCGGAAATTTGCTAAATTAAACTTGATTATTTTACGTAATTTTTCAATATGGGCATTAAAGGAGATATGTGAATCTATTACTAAGCCAAGATATTTATATTTATTTACGATTTGTAATTTTTCTCCATTTACTATTATGTCAGGATTAAATGAAGCTCTATTAGTTTTGCTGAAGAACATACATACAGTTTTTGAAATATTTAACTGTATGCAGTTCACCTGCAGCCAGGATGTAACACAAGTAATTGCTTTTGTAAGTGAACAATGAACAAATAGAACGGTATTGTCCGCATACATTAAACATTCTACTTCAGAACAAACATTAGGCAAGTCATGGATATAAAGGCTAAATTAAAGGGGCCTAATATTGAGCCTTGAGGAACCCCGGTAGTTAGCCTAAGCGACTCAGAATTGCAGTTGTTAAATTGTACCGATTGTGTACGATGATGCAAATAAGATTCAAACCAACTAATAGTGTCATAAGAAAATTTTAATTGTGGAAGCTTGTTAAGTATAACTGAGTGGTTCACTCTATCAAAGGATTTCTTGAGATCCAAGAATACCGCTGATAGTTTAACCTTTAACTGTCACCGTTCCCCAGGTGGGACGTTTGGCATTACATTTTTAAAACAATAATATCATCATCAAAACCTTTACTTATCTTGACGAATTATATATTGTTTAAAAAGTTTTCATAAATGCCAACCATATTGCAAAATATATTATGTTGTGACAGAAATGTACTAGTGTTTGACAAGGATTTGCAGTACTTACAGTATAAGTACCAGGTGTTGTGGCCTTTAATATTAAAGATGATACACTCAATCACAATAATGAAAACATTGGTTCCTATGCTAAATATTCATAGCATAACAAATTATTCTAGTTTTTGTACAAATATAATGAAGATAGGATTATACATGTATGTGTATATTTATTTATGGTTAAAATAACATGTTTTCAATGAACATACCAATTTCATTCATGATAATGCATGAAATTAACTTTTTGTGGGAAGTTTTTTAACAACCAGTCAGAGCAGCCAGGCCCGTATCTGACGCTTGCAAGATCTCAGGAACTCAACAGGCCAATTGCCCCTTGAAAATTGATATTTTGGATGGATACCAGTATACAAAGTCTAATTGCGTACCGTTGCTATCACATGTCCACTTGCAGTTTAAAAACTGTTGCCGAAAGTTTATAAACATGCATATAAATATGCTTACAAGCACCAGAAGCAGCCATTTACTTTGCACTTTCACCCAATTTGTGACATGTATCCACAGGGGCCAAAAAGAAAATTTTATAAAATTTTAGAAGTTATTGACAAGCTTTTAAAACTAGTGTTTAGGTGAGCGAAAGTCATGGGGATCACCTTTGAACAATGGAGGCAGAGCATAGGATGATATTCTCAGCCAGCATTCAAAGAAAAGGTTAAGATAGCCACAATAAAACCCTATAACAGTGTGTTTGCAGGCGGACTGCGGCTAGCGGGTAGCAATTTGCCTTCTATTAATCTTACAGTGTGATTTGGAGGAGAATCCCGGTCGTGTGAGAGAAAAGCAAGGCGTTGTAAACACAATGTTTAGGCCGGAGAGAACAACGCAGCAAACAACACTGTTTGCAGCAACAGGTGGTTTAGAACCAAAACAACTTAACACCCTCATGCAGATTGATCACTTTATAAAGAAGTCATGGATTTAAGAACATCGGGAGAGGCATGATCACATGGAAAACCAAAATAGATAGGATGACCTTGTCTTTTATGGTATCCCAGAATGAGAAATGAGAGTAAGAAAAAAATACAGGAACATGTGGCTGAATATTTTGGTGTGGATAGAGCCAAAAGCGAAGAGGAACTCCCGATTGAATGCGCTCACCGGAATGGAAAAAGATCACATGGGAGATCAAGACCAGAGCTGGTTCGTTTCACAAGGTGGAAAGACAAGGAAGAGATTATACAGAATACTTAGTGCTCTCATTCGCAAAATTTTTTTTTTACAGTAAATGCGTGTGCGGCACTACCGGACCTGATTGAGACCACTTTAGTCAATGCTTACACAGCCGCGGACTTACCAGCTTTTTCCTGTGTGGATGCTGGTCGCGCGCAATGTTCAAAAAAATTTAATAAAATAACATGGTCTAATTTTAAAACGCATTGTTGTAATGCGCGTTACGAAGACTGTAACGAGTAAAATATTATCAAAATTTTATTAGTAATGTGTTATATTACTGCGTTACAGCAAAAACTAATATATTACTATAATATATTATATTTTGTAATGCGTTACTCCCAACACTGGTTATGAAATCATCACATTTCTGACACAGAATGCAGCAGGCTACTGTCACTTTAAGACCCAAGACAGACTGCTTTAAGTTTCAATATACTGAGCAACATCCAGCTGTTTATGTTCACTTAAAAAAAATTTAGTTCAGTGATCACACGTGTGTTATATATATACGAGCTATACACGCTGATAAATGAATGTCAAGAGTGGCACGTTGCTGCGGGAGCACACATTCATACAGTATATTCACTGCAGTGGTGGATCTGCTGTTTTTCCTCAGTTTCCTGAATTTGTGAATGTTCTGTAAATATACTTTTAAAGCTGTGCGGATGTGTGTTTCTTAAAGAAAGCACAGTATACTGTACCTATTTTGTCTGCTGTGTTCCGGGTTTTTTAAATGCTACCCTACGGATTTATTTTATATGATGACTCTGTACCTGTGGATATGATGAGATGAGAAACATTTTAAGTAATGTTTAAAAAAAACAAAAACCATGGCGCTAAACAATTTTTCCCAGTGTTAAATTAGCAAAAGTGGAATCAGACACGCCTGTTTAGACAGTGCGCTTTAGAAAATGCGCTTCGATCATTAGAATAGGGCCCAAAGTGGTAAAGTGTAACAAATGGAGCAATTCACAAATACAGAAAAGTGCCACCTAGTGTCCTTTGTTGGTAGAGCAACTAAAAGTCTCCCAGAATCAACATGGTTTGTCATATCAATTCCAAATTTAGCACAAAACTTGTTTAGACCTATGACTTTCATTTCCTAGCATTTTAGGAGTAAGACCTCATTTGGAATATAATTTATTATTAAATATGTTTTAATATAGTAATTGTTCATAATAATAAACTTAAAATGTTATAACTTTTTTATTCAATGTGTTTATTCAACTGTATTCAACATAACTTCTGGTCTCACACAGCACTTTTCAAATCGATGAGTTTTGTACATGAAAGCGTTTTAGGAAGAAAGTGAAATCTGGATGTACAAAAATGTACGGTATGCGGGAAAAAATGTGTTTTTCAACCATAAACCACACAAACATATTGTATTATATCAAATACACAAAATGTTGTTTTTAGCAATGAAAAAGGTGCACTTTAAATATATTGAATATACAATACAGTACAAGACTTAAAAAAAATTAACAATAAAAGAAGTCATAAACGCTTCATTTTTTTGTCTGTAAGAAGAATATTGCATATAAAAATGTTTATAAACATGTTTAATGTATTTTATTAATTGACATAATAAACAAGTAGTGTTTATAAACAAGTAATAAATAAGTTTTAGTTGTCTTTTGTAACAAGTGCCTGTTTTTATATTTATAACATCTATGAAATGAAGTGTTAACCACTTTTGGTGCTATATAGCACCGTTTGTTTTTAGAGTGTGCGTGCGTGTTGTCGAATTATATTATATAAAATGCACTAATGTAAATGCTAACAGCAAGCTTTATGAAACTTCATATGAACGATTGCACAAACACATTGATGACATCTGCTGGTCAAACACATGTACTGTAGATTAAATGACAATACAGAACCTACATTAGCAAAATGCTTTGGAATTTTTTATCGAAATGCACCCTATAAACAAATAAACAGAAATGAATGCACGTCATACACTTGAAGTAATTATTTAAGTTGACTTTTTACAGTGTAGCGGTGTGTGTAAAACTAGTACTTTACTTTAACTCAAGTAAAACTTTTGCTTTTTACTTGAGTAAAAGTAAAAAAAACGATTGAAAATAAAGTAAATAGAATGTAGTGAAGTAAAAGTTTTCAAAAGAAAAAATACTCTGAAGTACAAATACCTGTAAATATTGATTAGAGAATAGTCATATGGACAGATCATATACTGTAAAAAAAGATCATACAGCCTTTTTGTCAAATCAACATATATTTTTATTTTACTTTAACTTAAAAAAATAATTAAAAGAAACTTTCTTCCACAAAGGGCCTTTTGTAAAACAGAAATCTTCTTGAGATGTTAAAGCCCCCCTGTAGTCGATAATTTTATCAGTTAAAACTCATCTTTGAGGATCATAATAGCATATGTAAAAGTTTATCTTGTGACAGTAATTTCTTCATGCTTTATAATAGCCTGAATGTAACTCTACACCTTTGCTTTATTTAGTATAGGTTGTATCTACTGACTGAATATGCAAATTAGTGTGTTTGACTATTTGATGTTTGATATTTGATGTGTTTGACTCGCTTCATGCGCAAACCGATCCGAGTACAGTATCGTTTTGGAACCAAACTCTTCATCTATTTGTTGTGTAATACACAAGGAAGCATTCATTTCCATACACAGGTAACTTGCTTCTATAGAAAATAGTTTTTGCATAACACACAAAGCATTATTCAAAAGCAGTGGATTATTTTTTGTTAAAGACCATTTGAATAAATATGCTTACTGTCCTTACTGGAATAATGTCACTTTGAGAGTAATAGGCTGAAGGTTTTTAGTCTCACCCATAAAAAGCAGCTATTGGCTCAATGCAGAGTTAAGAAATGTTTTACACTTGGTAGTATTATTTTGTGCAATTTTCATCTCGACATGCAGTCTAAATTCCTACATTTAGAGAATTTGCAGAGGTCAGCACATCAGAGTACAATGGCTGAGTCTCATCATCTGCCCTGTCAGGTGGTAAGTCAATTGCAATTGAATCTGGTATATCTGCAGAGATAGGCAAAATACCAACAGCTGACAAAGCACAAACACAGCTCATGTTGCAAAGTTGTAATTAGTTAAGGTTTATGAATGAATATTGCAAGCATTTGATGTAAAATAAACATCAATACTATCATTAATAGGTCTAGAAAATGTGATAACACTGTGTTATTTCCAACATCAAAACATCATTCCAAAGCTGATGGTTTGAGAGTGAAATGTGGCCAAAAATAAACCCCATTAGACAAACCTTCACTTATCTTCAAATGTATTGGATTTGTCCATCACTGTTCATCCCAGAGTCAAATATGATGACAGTGCAGTGTTTACAGAGTGAAACATGCCCTTGCATTTCGGTTTATACTGAAAATACTTTATGCATACACCGTACAGTAGTTACACTGTAAAATGTTATTTTGTGGCTTAGTAAATTTAACCAAATAAAATGACTAAATTCTTGTGTTTTTTTAACCAAATTTGAGTAAAAATAACACAGAAAAGGTCATTCTAAATGATCACATTATTAAGTAAGCTCAACAAAATTTTATCATGTAAAATTTGTAAGAGGGACATTAACTTAATAATTTTGTATTGGAACTACTTGAATTATTTTAGTAAATATAACTTAATAGGTAGTGGGCTTGTACAGTGGGGCTTGAAAGTTTGGGCACCCTTGGTAAATATGAGCAAAATAGCATTAAAATAATCTATAAATAATTTATAAACTGTTCATTTTTATATGGCTGCAAAACCAAGTCCTGTTTAATTTGCCATACTGGAACTTTAAATAGGACTTGGTTTTGCTGGCATATAAAACGAAGAAAAGTATTTTTGACAGTAGGAACACAATATGGTTTTGGTGCACACATTGACTAAAAAGTGGTCCGTAGACATGGCAAATTAAACAGGACTTGGTTTTGCAGCCATATAAAAAAGAACAGTTTATAAATTATTTATAGATTATTTTTATGCTTTCTTTGCTCATATTTACCAAGGGTGCCCAAACTTTCAAGCCCCACTGTACAAGCCCACTTCCTAGTAAGTTATATTTACTAAAATAATTCAAGTAGTTCCAATACAAAATTATTAAGTTAATGTCCTTCTTAAATGCACTGCCGGATCCTCATTGTTTTGAACCTACTTTTATACCAGAGGTCCTGGACATCTTATTCAGACACATGGCTTCATGGATTATATCAAATACCAACACATAAAAAACTTGACTTGCTCTTCTAGAAATCTTATAATGGGCCATGGTAAAATCTTTTATCAAGACACTGGTTCAAAACAAACATCAAAATAAATAAAATAAAAGGGTCTCTGACACAAAATCAAGGTCTTGCCATAGCCATCCCAGTTCCCTGACCTGAACCATACAGAAAATGACTGAAGAGCAACATATGAAGGGTCTGGAGAAATTCTGTATGGAGGAATAATCTAAGATCAACTGCCATTAATTCTTCAACCTCATCAGACATTATAATATAAACTATGAGTTGGTATACTTGCAAATGGAGGTAGCAAAGAGGTTTAAATAAAGGTGTGCCCATATTTATGTCCAGTGAGTATAACAGAAAAGATTTATTTCTTAATGTAATTTCCCCGTCACTTTCAATTGTTTTACTTCAATGAAGCATATTTTTTGTGATTTTTTTTATTAAATCTTAAAAGAAGAAACATTATAGATTCTTTTTTTTATAGCTTTCTTTGCTCATATTTACCAAGGGTGCCCAAATTTTATGCTGGATTTACTTTAAAATACAGTGCATCATTTTTGCGTCCACTTTTTTGAACAAGTTTTACATGAAATTTTAAGCAATTGCTTAAAAAAAGCTTAAATTGCTTAAAAGTTCAATTAAAAACATACAGTATATAAAAAAGTGTATTTCAGTGTATTGTGCAGACACATGTATGAGTGCTTTGACAAATTCCTCTGAACTGCACTGCACACTGAATATGCAAAAACGTTTTTGCATTTGAGAGTCTTTAGAAGAACTAAAATAGAAATGTTTGCTTTTGGATTTGTGATGTTTTGCATATTCTGTGAGGTTTTGTATGCATGTTATTTAGAGAAAAAGAGATTTTGTTAAGTAAAAAATTGTGTTATGCATTTAAAAATTAATACATAAATAGATAAACCTGTACACACAGCTCTCTGGAATACTGTGATTGTCCACATTTCATAAATGTTTGAATTCCCCTGTATGATGTAATGAGACATATTCAAAGATTCAGAAACACCATATAACACTCATTCTTAACATCAGACGGTTTTCCTGCCATTTGTCTTCCCCTTTAAATGTTTGAAGAAGACATGGGAAGAAATGTTAGATAATGTGGATTTAATAAGGTATTATTATAAATAAGGTTTACACAGCGATGCCATAGAACCCTTTTTAGTTCCTCAAAGAACTATTTCGAATAATTTCTTTCATACGTTTTTATAATCTGAAGAAGTTATTTCACCTTAAAGAATCTTTTGTGAACCAGAAAGGTTCTTTAGATGTTAAAGGTGGTTTAAAAACATTTAGACAAAAAAGATTCTTCCATGGCATCGTGAAGCACCTTTAATTTTAAGAGTGTTGTCAGGTGATTTAATGTCAGGTTTAAAAAAACTGGAGCGCTCTTTTCAATAACGGTTTATTATAGAACCCTGTCATGGAAAATGACAACAGGTTATTTGTTTCCTGGTCTTCCGGTTCCTGTTATTAGAAGATATCAGCGTGCAGTGATGGTGAAGCATCAGAGAGGAGCTGTGAGGGCAGTAACGAACATGAGTTTGTTTCTGCTGCTTCTGCTGTCAGGTTGGTGTCATCATTTTCATCTGTTTTCACAAGTATATGTGTGCACATGCATTTATTTAAACATGTTTATTTTAACAGGACTACTGTGCAGTGCTTCTGGTTCTGATAGAAAGTACTTCTATATAGACATAAGAATGAATTGGACAGATGCTCAGAGTTACTGTAGAGAGAGATACACTGATCTGGCTACTGTAGACTCGATGGATGATGTGAACAGGATGATAAATACAGTGAATGATCGCTACATTGGATCAGTCTGGATTGGACTGCAGAGGGCTACACAGAGTCGCTGGGGTTGGTCTATGGGAGATGATACTGTTACACAGTATAGTGGATGGAGTCCAAACCCAACTCCTGGTAATGAAAAATGTGTCTATTTTACTAATGGATTTTGGTACGATTATCAATGCTCAGCATCTTTACACTTTGTGTGCTATGATAGTGAGTACTCAGGTTTCTTATCTGTACTAATATTCATTTTAACCGAGCAGAAGAGCTGATAGCTGATTCTTGATTTGTATTTCCCAATAGAAAATACTGGATATATCAGGAAACAGATTAATAAAACCTGGACAGATGCTCAGAGTTACTGCAGACAGTATCACACTGATCTGGCCACTGTCCGTAACTCGAAGGATCAGAACCAGCTTATTGCAACTGTTGGATATGGGCCATGGGTCTGGATCGGTCTGTTCTTGGACTCTTGGCAGTGGTCTGACCAGTGGAACCTCTTCTTTAGAAACTGGCCAGCAGGATACCCATCACAGACTACAGGATCTGGTGACTGTGCTGCTATGTCAATAACTTACTCCGGGAAATGGTTTCAGTATAGCTGTGACCTACAGCGTCCTTTTTTCTGCTATGAATGTGAGTACTTTTTTACTGAAAACATTAATCATCATAACAGTCATAACAACATAATTCCTGCTCTTTCTCAATGTGTTCAATTTTTATCTATTTATATAAGACTTAATCTTATTTAAATATATTTTATAGGAGAGGTATTTATTGTGTTCATATTATATCTGTGCATCAGAAAAGAAAGTCTATTCAAACTGAAATCTCATTGGTTTTCTTTACATTTATGTTTCATTTCTTTTGCCACAGGGCCCAAAACTCGACAGTATCACTACATAAATAAAAATCTGAATTGGTCAGAAGCTCAGAGTTACTGTAGAGCGAGATACACTGATCTGGCTACTGTAGACTCTATGAAAGATGTGAACATTATGACAAATATAAGAGATGTTGCGTACATTGGACCATTTTGGATTGGACTGAAGAGGGTGAGTCAGAGTCGCTGGGGTTGGTCTATGGGAGATGATACTCTTACAAATTACAGTGGATGGAGTTCAAACCCTGGTAATGACGAATGTGCCTATTTTGCCTATGGATTTTGGTACAGTAAACAATGCTCAGGAGTGTTATACTTTGCCTGCTACAATGGTAAGCAGTCAGTTTATTCAGTGTGTTAACATTCAGTTTATCCAAGAAGAGCTGAGAGCTGATTTTTATTTTCATCTGTCAATAGAAAGTACTGGATACATCAAAATAGAGATTTATAAAACCTGGAGAGATGCTCAGAGCTATTGCAGACAGTATCACACTGATCTGGCCACTGTCCGCAGCCCTGATGAGCAAAGTAAGCTATATGCAGTTGTTGGACATGGGCCATGGGTCTGGATTGGTCTGTTCAAGGACTCTTGGCAGTGGTCTGACCAATGGAGTCTCTTCTTTAGAAACTGGGCAGCAGGATACCCATCACAGACTACAGGATCTGGTGACTGTGCTGCTATGTCAATAACTTACTCCGGGAAATGGTTTCAGTATAGCTGTAACCTACATGGTCCTTTTGTCTGCTATGGATGTGAGTATATTTTTTTAACTGAAAACATTAATCATCATAACAGTCACTGAGAAACAACACAATTCCTGCTCTTTCTCAATGTATTCGATTTTATCTATTAATATAAGACTTAATCTTATTTAATTGTATTTTATCCCTGCTGAAAAAACCGCATACCAGCAAGACCAGCATATGTTGTGTTTTTGTGCTGGTTTGCTAGTGAACAACAGCTAAACCAGCATCAGCACCAGCATTAGCACTAGCTAAACCAGCACCAAACCAGCATTAGCACCAGCATCCCATGCTGGTCATACCAGCAAGACACAGCATATGTTGTGTTTTGGTAAGGGTGACCATACGTGCCATTCTTCCCGGACACATCCTGGCCAAGATTTCGGTGCGTCTTCTGGAAGTCGTATTTGTTGACTGGCCAGGACCCGTCCGGGAAGAATGGCAGGTATGGTCACCCTAGTTTTGGTGCAGGTATGCTGGTGACCACCAGCTAAACCAGCATAGACCAGCATAATTCCCATGGTGGTCCATGCTGGATAGGAGAGGAATTTATTGTGTTCATATTATATCTGTGCAAAAGAAAAGAAAGTCTTTTTAAACTGAAATCTCATTAGTTTTCTTTACATTTATGTTTCATTTCTTTTTACCACAGGGCCCAAAACTCGACAGTATCACTACATAAATAAAAATCTGAAATGGTCAGAAGCTCAGAGTTACTGTAGAGAGAGATACACTGATCTGGCTACTGTAGACTCGATTGTTGATGTGAACATTATGACAAATATAACAGATGTTGGGTACAATGGATCAGTGTGGATTGGACTGAAGAGGATGAATCAGAGTCGCTGGGGTTGGTCTAGGGGAGATGATACTCTTACAAAGTACAGTGGATGGAGATCAAACCCTGGTAATGAAGAATGTGCCTATTTTGCCTATGGATATTGGTACAGTTATCAATGTTCAACACAGTTATTCTTTGCTTGCTACAATGGTAAGTAGTCAGTTTATTGTGTGTGTTAACATTCAGTATATCTAAGAAGAGCTGAGCTTTGATTTTTATTTTGCATCTTTCAATAGAAACTACTGGATACATCAAAATAAATGATCGGAAAAACTGGACAGATGCTCAGAGCTATTGCAGACAGTATCACACTGATCTAGCCACTGTCCGCAGCCCTGATGAGCAAAGTCAGCTATATGCAGTTGTCGGAGATGGGCCATGGGTCTGGATTGGTCTGTTCAAGGACTCTTGGCAGTGGTCTGACCAATGGAGTCTCTTCTTTAGAAACTGGGCAGCAGGAGACCCATCACAGACATCAGGATCTGGTGACTGTGCTGCCATTTCAACAACTAACTCTGGGAAATGGGTTCAGCATAGCTGTGATCTACAGCATCCTTTTATCTGCCATGGAGGTGAGTTTCTTTCTCTAACAAACTAAATGCATCAAATGTAAAGACATTAGTCAGAATTCATGTTGTTTCTCAATGTTGTCACACCTGCTGTATTATAGACGGTTTCGTCGGACACACATGTGGTAACGCGATTACGCATCTGGTCAGAACTTTAATTCCGGTTTCAGTTCTTTTATTGGTCTGACTAGTTGCTAAACTGAACTCTTGAACATATACCTCGTCGAAAATAACAAATGTTTTGGTTTCACACATTTTACACTGCAACGTCAGCTCAATATCGTTTTCTATACGCTTTAGCTATGAAATATGAACTAAGGCAGGGTTCCCCAAATCTTACCCTGGAGGGCCAGAGCACTACAGAGTTTAGGTCCAACCCTAATCAAACTTGCCCACCTGTGATTTTCTAGTGATCATGAAGATCTTGATTACTGTAGCTTGCTCAGGTGTGTTTGATCAGGGTTGGAGCTTAACTCTGCAGTGCTCCGCCCCTCCAGGGTAAGATTTGGGGGAACCCTGAACTAATGTAATCTACTTTTTGTATATTTTGCTTGTGTTAAGAAACAAACAACTCTAAAAGGACTTTGTGTTATTTATTCTAAGCAGAGTTTAACGGATGTTACGTGTGTTCCTTTGTTTATGTTGTTACTGCTGAAACTGTCTATATGTGCGCAGTATAACAATTAAAGTGACTGTGAAATTGTTCTATAGTTGTTGTAATAAAATGATGGATTAGAAAAAGAAAGTCTTTACAATGGAGTTAATTTTTTATTTTTTTTGCCACAGGGACCAATCCTCTTTATCAACAGTGTAAGGCTAATGTCATATTTTGACTAAAGGTAGCCCCTCCCCAAAGATCAGCGACTATGGATGGAATGATCTTCTAAACTCTGTCTTGTCAGCCTCATCCTTCACAATATTAGAAAATAAATATTTAATCATCATTTGTGTGAATAGTTGACTGGAATGTGTTAAATGCTATGCCTATATAATGTATATGTATAAAAACCTTCTAATCTATCTCCATAAACAGGTAGTGTCTGTAGAATCATTGAAACTTTGTAAGGTGAAAGTAACTTTGTATAGCATTTCTCAAATTATTGCTTCTCTAAGATTAATCATTTTATTGTTTTTCCTTACTTTTTGTAGGTCACTTTAGAATAAAAGCATCTGCTGAATGTAAATGTCAGCTTTTACTCACTGCAACATTAAAACATTTCCTTCAGTTTTTGTCCTTGTTTACTTATCTTTTACTTTTATCATACTTAGTAGGAGATAGGATGTGAGGAAAGGAAACAATTCACAATTTGTGAAATCAGAAGTTCCCATTTGTTTTGTAATACACAAGGAGCATACATTTTCATGGACGGGTAACTTGTTTCTATAGAAAGGTTTTTGCATAAGACACAAAGCATTATTCCAAAGCAGTGGATTATTTTTTGTTAAAGAAGACAATTTGAATAACTGATAACTGTGCTTACAGCTCTTACTGTCACATTGAGAGTAATAGGCTAAAGGTTTTTAGTCTCACCCATAAAAAGCAGCTATTGGCTCAATTTAAAAAAATTGTCACATCTTGACATGCAGTCTAGATTCCTACATTTTAGAGAATTTGCAGGGGTCATCGCATCAAGAGTACAATGGCTGAGTCTCATCATCTCCCCTGGCAGGTACAGGTAAGTCAGGTATTTTGAGGTTAAATTCTGCTGAGAAAGACAAAATGCAAACAATCAATCAATCAATCAATCAATCTTTATTTATAGAGCACATTTAAAAACAGCCAAGACTGACCAAAGTGCTGTACATCAAATAAAACAATTAATCTCAATAAAAAAGCTAAGCTTGGTGACAGAAAATCAATTACATGGACTTGACAAACATGCACACATCACTACCTGATTATGGTGGCGTTTTCCATCTTTTAAATCAGAATGGAGTTGTGTAATTGTTTTCCCTATCTGAAATGAGTCTGATATATATATATTTGTCTGTTTGTTCCATGTTGTTCAATTATACCTTTTGTTGTTAGACAAAAAACTTCACAACTTATTTGCAGTCAGAGTTACCTTTTGTTTTTTTAAGAATTTCCCCCAAAACTTTGTTGTGGCTTAAGGCCTCCTAGTCTCATGCTGCATCATCAAACAGTCCATCTGATCAAACAGGTTTTTGTAGCATTAGCAGGGCCGGATTATCCATGGACAGGATTGGGCGAGTGCCTTGAAGCACCAGGCAATAGCTCCAGACTGCGACCATTTTTTTTAAAGCGTTTATGAAGTCTTTTTTTAACTGGGAAAGCTCTCAAATGGGCCTCAGCTGTATTGGTTCAGGACGATCAGTTATGTAATTCATTCTTTTATTTTTGCAAACAAATTCGGGAAGTTTTTGAATACCCGCCTGTGGGACGTGATGTTTCTATTTAGCTAGTTGATTTATGCCAAGGAACTCGTACCGCTGCTGAATATGCGGTCGATTTTCATACTATCGTGGCACAAAGTGGATGGAACGAGACCGTATTGAAACCAATGTTAAAACGTGGCCTACACCCTAAGTTACAGTCGGAGATTGCATGCAAGGATGTGGACATGGATTTACAACAACTCATATCTATGGCCATCCGCATTGATAATCTGCTTCGAAGCAGTCCCACAAGCCCATTTACTACCTCAATGTCTGCCTCAGCTGCTAATTCTCTAAAACCTGTCGAACCCATGCAGATCGGATTTATCAAACCATCCATTGAAGAACAAGTGCGACGACACGTTTACAAACTCTGTTTTGATGCATCCCACTAATCTGCTCAATAAATGTTTCACCCTCCTATTGACTATCACTTAGGCAAGCTCTGCCCAATGTGTTTCAGTGTTGATAGATACTGGATCTGGTCTAAATCTTATTTATTATGAACTGGTTGCAACACTCAACATGCCTGTAATTCCCTGCATACCACCTATCAACATTACCGCCATTGACAGTCAACCCATTGGAAAGGGTATCACACATCAAACGATCCCAATTTCAGTCAAGATTGGTCTGTTCCATTCAGAAACCAAGTCATTTTATGTCACAACTACACCTCAGCATCCAGTGGTTCTCGGAAATCCATGGCTAGCCATCCACGATCCACAAATCTCTTGGGGTTCCAGGGAACTTACTAAATAGTCACCGTATTGCCATAACGAATGTCTACAGGCTCATGTACAGTTTCCATTTTTATCCCCACGTATTGAAAGCCCTAAAACTAACGCACCAGTTAATATTCCCACAGAATATCTAGAATTCAAAGAAGTCTTCGGCAAAGCCAAAGCTGCCATGTTACCACCGCATCGCCCTTGGGATTGTGCCATAGACCTTATCCATTAACCATACCAGAAACACATGGCATGGAACAATAGATTGACGAGGCTTTGGAATCTGGTTTCATCCGTCTATTAACATCACCAGCAGCATCTGGATTTTTCTTTGTAGAGAAAAAGGATGGTGGTCTCCGCCCTTGCATTGATTATCATGGTCTGAATACTATGACGATCAAGAACAGGTACCCACTTCCATTAGTTCCTTTAACATTAGAACAATTACGTGAAGCTAACATTTTACTAAGCTTGATCTCCATATTGCCTATAACTTAATCAGGATCAGAGAAGGCGATGAGTGGAAAACTGCATTTGTTACCATTAGGGGGCACTATGAATACTCAGTGATGCCGTATGGCCTTTCTAATGCACCATCAGTATTTCAGTCATTCATCAACCAGATCTTCAGAGACATTCTAAACCACCATGTTATTGCTTACATTGATGATATTCTGATTTACTCGAAGACACGTGAGCAACACATACATCAAGTTCTCTCCCATCTATTGGCAAATCAGCTATGTGTTAAGGCAGAGAAATTTCACGTTTCAAAGTACCACGTTCCTAGGATACAGAATCAGTCACCATGGAGTGGAGATGGACTCTAAGAAGGTTGAAGCAGTTATGGAATTACAGAGATTTCTGGGATTCGCAAATTTTTATAGGAGATTCATCAGAAACTACAGCTCCACTGCAGCCCCATTCACGTCACCCCTTAAAGGTTACCACAAGAAAGTACTATAGACACCACAAGCCCAGACTGTGTTTGGTACCTTGAAGACCAGCTTTACCACTGCTCCAATTCTAAAACATCCAGATCCAACCGTTCATAGTGGAGGTTGACGCTTCCGACGTGGGCATCGGCGCAGTTTTGTCCCAGAGACATGGTAAGACTGGTAAACTTTATCCATGTGCTTTCTTTTCTAGAAAATTATCCACGGCAGAGAAAAATATGATGTGGGGAACAAGGAACTACTATCCATTAAAGAAGCGCTGTTGGAATGGAGACACTGGTTGGAGGGAGCTTGTTGTCCATTTCAGGTGATTACTGATCACAAAAACTTGGAATACATTAAGAGTGCGAAACATTTGAATCAAAGACAAGCAAGACGGTCACTATTTTTTACAAGATTTCAGTTCATAGTCACATATCGCCCAGGAAGTAAAAATGTTAAAGCAGATGCATTGTCAAGAAGATACGAATCTGAAGAAAATTCCTGTTGCCAAGGACCAATTTTACCATAATTTGTAATTGTGGCACCCATTCGTTGGGATATAATAGAGGAGATACAAACAGAGCAGCAAACTAAACCAACACCACCAGAATGTCCCCCATCACACCAATTAGTAATTCTTGTGAATTTGGATAAAACAAATTTTGGTTTAAATTTTGAAAAAAAAAGTTAGTTAAATTACAAAATCTGAAGGTATATCATTATAGACCAAGGTCTTGGCTGTTCACCAATTTACCAGTGCAACCTCCCCTGTTTGTATTTTTTTCATAAAATGTTTGTATTTTTCCAGTTATTACTCATACAGCGTTTACTTTAAGCCTAAATAGAAAAAGTAATGATTTTTTAATTTAATAAACATATTTTTGTATTAAGAGAGACTATTACTTTAATAACTCAACAACACTGAAGAAACTTATTGTAAGCATATTAATTTAAAACAAATAAAACTCCGTCTGACGGTGGTGACACTAATCTGATGGTGGTGACAGTGGCCTCATTACAACATACAATTCCAAATGTATACCACTCAAATCAATGGCTTCTTGCTTAAACTTTATGTAACTATTTGGTCCAAAAAATAACAATCCTGAGTGCTGTAATTAACAAATATCAAATCATAACTTCCTAAAATACATAAAACCTGACAAAAAAGAAAGAAAACCTGACGGTGGTGACATCTGACAGTGGATGAAAAAAACTTCCCTTTAAAGGAAATAGATGAGTTGTTCACATTAGCCATCTTGTTTCCCCTCTGTTGCTAGCTACATCAGACCTCTTGTCACGGAGTGACTTGGTACAGGCGGAACAAAAAAAATGGCAGAAATAGTTCCACCCGGACCGACTTCAATGAACACTCGGCCGGTTCCGGTCGACTCCGGGCAAAGAAATCAGGAATAATAGAGATCAGGTGTGTAAAGCGAATGTGGCGGTCAGTGATTGGGCTTTCGGGGGAAGAGGAGGCCCATAAATAGGGCGTCAAAGAAACTGGAAGCGTAAAGTTTTTGTTCTGGCGTGCGCTGGGAGTGAGGTGGAAGCTACCAGTTTGTTAGAAGAGACGTTCTGGTGTGGATTTACAGGCTGGGCGAAGGGAAGACGGATATTTGGGCTGAAAACGAACACAGAGATAAGTGCCAGATCATTCATTTCTGCAGTGCTGTTCGTGATCCGATTGTGTATGGTTTGGAAGAACTTGAGATGTTGGGAGGACATAGAAAGCGGATCTAAGGAGAGAAAGCGGAGACGGAGGAGAGTGAAGTATTCTGTTGGATAACGCTTCGGATAGCTGGGACATCTGTTACGAAGAGTGAGGTATTGTTCAGTTAAAGGAACAGTGTGACACGTTGGAACTCCCTCTGTTATTGTATTCCCATCCTTATTTCTGCTAATTCCATTGTCCAAGTTCATGTCTATGTAACAACATTAAGTGTTTATTCACCACCCAGTCTATTTTGAGGCTCTGTTGTCTGTGAGAGCTAGCTGAGGAAGAGAAGGATGAGTCCCAGGGTCGTGGCCTCTACGCTTTCATGTGCTGGCCTCTGCCTCTGTTGTTTGACTATTCAGGACTCCGAACCCGGGCCGAAGCTGTGACACTGACCTTATTCACTGTGAGTGTTTGGATTGCGGTGGGTGATTTTATTGAAGTGTGTGCACCTGGAGAATTGTAGTGCTGTGCTGTCGTCAGTGTCGGTCAGTTGTCAGATTCTAGGCCGAGGAAAGAGCCCTGTTTGTGAAGAGCCGAGTGGTGGCGTTGTACAGCCGTTTCATACATGTACACGACCGAGGGACCCGTCTGACCTTCCTCACCGTCTGGTGGTGGCGCTGAGGCTGTGTAAAGTAAGGGCTGACCTTGATTATTCAAAAGAGGGAGAGCTTGTGTTTACCTGTTGTGCTCGAAAATCCACTGGCTTCTTTTGTGCATAACTATTCGCCTGTTGAGTGCTTCCAGATGCCAGCTTATGCTTAAATGCCCCGCCCTGCTGTCTGCAGCGAAGGAGATCTGAAGCGGTTGGCCTTCCCGCAGCAGTGTGTTGCACAATAAGAACCTCCAGCTTGACTTACACACTGCTGTCTCCCTACTTCATTTCCACCGCCTTTGGGCCCGTGTGCTCATTCAAAAGCTGAAGCACCACCGCCCTGTGTTCCCCTCTGCTCCTCTTTCCTGTGTAAAGAGGAGAGAAAAGTCTAATCTTCCGCGGTATGTCTATCGGAGTTGATAATAGTGAATGAAATTGTGTGTTTTCTACTACCAGCTTGCAGGTCCCGAGCTAAGGGCTTCGTAATGTCATTAGACTGTTACACTGTGTGTTGGGAAGTCAACGCCTGGGTGTTCACCGTAAATCTACCTGCAAGTGGAAACAAGGATTTTGTTGTGTACACACACATCTCCTCCACCCGTCTGAACCTTGAAGGGCTAAAGTCCTGTGTATGCGCCCACCCGCTTGCCCGTAAGTCAAACTTACCTGAATACTTACCTGTATGCCTCCTGTCTGCCCAGAGCTAAGAGTTCAGTGTACTCGTCTGTATACCTCCTACCTGCCTAAAGCTAAGAGCCCAGCATACTCACCCGTATACCTCCTGCACGCCCAAAGCTAAAAGCCTAGTGTACTCGCCTGTATGCCTCTTGTCTGCCCAAAGCTAAGAGCCCAGTATACTCACCCGTAGACCCCCTTGTATGCCTGAAGCTAAGAGCCCAGTGTACTCGCCTGTACGCCCAAAGTTAAGAGCCCAGTGTACTCACCTGTCTACCATCTGACCATCCCAATGCTAAAAGCCCGGTGTACTTACTTGTACGCCCAAAGTTAAGAGCCCAGTGTACTCACCTGTCTACCTTCTGATCGTCCCAATGCTAAAAGCCCAGTGTACTCATCTGCATGCCTCCTGTCTGCCCAAAACTAAGAGCCCAGTATACTCACTTGTAGACCTCCTGTACACCTAAAGTTAAGAGCCCAGTGTACTCACCTGTCTACCTTCTGTACGCCCAAAGCTAAAAGCCAAGTGTACGCACCTGTATGTGTACGGGTGAGTTGAGGAAGTCAAGCCTGGGGTACTTACCTGCAGTTCACGAGGCCAAATAAGAGACGTTCCCTTCCACGCCCCTTTCAAGTCCAGGAAGACGAGTCAGAGCATCCACTTCATTTTACATGAAAATGTTATTAATTTCCAACAGAATTAGCACTTTTCTTACTGGGACATGTTTTTGCCAAAGTTTCAAGAATCAGTGCAGTATGTTCCAGAATCCCTTCGTCAACGCATCATGCAATGGGTACATACGTCTCTGAGGAACTGGTGCGTAATTCTTTCTGGTGGCCAAATTTGTGTAATGATGTATCTATCTATGTTAAGTCTTGCAGTGTGTGTGTGTGTGTGTGTGTGTGTGTGTGTGTGTGTGTGCAATCCAAGTGTGTGCAAACCATGAAAACTCCCAGCTGGTCTATTGGAACCTCTTCCTATCCCTCAGTGACCTTGGTCCCATCTGGCAGTGGATTTCGTCACTGATCTTCCCAGCTCTGTGGGTCACAACACAATTCTGGTAATAGTCAATATATTTTCTAAAGCCTGTCGTCTTGTCCCACAAAAGGGGTAACCCACTGCTATGGAGACTGCACAAGCCCCATTTCATCACGTGTTTCGAGTTTATGGTATACCCGAAGATATAGTTTCAGACAGGGGTCGACAATTTACGTCTCGAGTATGGAAAGCTTTTTGTAAACAGCTGGATATCAATGTAAGCTTAATATCAGGCTACCATCCCCAAGCTAACAGGCAAGTGGAGAGAGTGAATAGGGAACTAGGATGTTACCTCAGATCTTACAGTAGTCAAGAACAAGAACGTTGGGCTAAATTTCTACCTTGGGCGAAATATGCTAGAAACTCACTCACTCATCTACAGGACTCACCACCTTCAAGTGTATTCTAGAATACCAGCCATCCATGTTCCCTTGGTCTGGTGAACCTTCTGAAGTTCCTGCGGTGGATGACTGGGTCAGAAGAAGCGAAAGGGTATGGGACAGCGCTCGTGAGGCTACAGAGAGCGATCAGAACCCAGAAGATCCAAGCAGATCGCAGGAGACGTCCCCACCCAAACTATCAGTCAAGTCAAAGAGTATGGTTATCCACCCAGGATTACGGTTGCAGCTACCCAGCAGAAAACTCAAGTTTCAAGTTTCAAGTTTACTTTATTTATAAAGCACATTTAAAACAACCTTGGTTGACCAAAGTGCTGTACAACATATTTCCAAGAACAAAAATCAAACATTTACAAAACATTAAAAGCACAAGAGTATAAATAAGTTTTTAAAAGGCTTCTAAACTCTGTCTCTGTGGTTGCTGTTTTAATATCTAAAGGCAATCTGTTCCATAGCCTGGGGCCAGCTACCGCAAAGGCTCTGTCACCTCTGCATCTCAGTCTGGATTTGGGTACTCGTAACATGTGGTTATTCTGTGATCTGAGCAGTCGGATTGGTTTATGTTCAATAATCAAATCAGTGAGGTATTGAGGGGCAAGATTGTGTAGTGCTTTGTACACAAACAACAAGACTTTAAAATCAATGCGAAACTGGATAGGTAGCCAGTGCAATGAACGTAGTACAGGCGTGATGTGATCCCGTTTGCGAGTGCCTGTAAGCATACGGGCCGCTGCGTTTTGCACCAGTTGGAGCCGATGGATCGATGAAGCCGGTAGCCCTTGATATAGCGCATTACAATAGTCCAGCCGTGATGAAATAAATGCATGGATTACTATCTCAAAACTATTCCTGTTTAAGAATGGTTTAACTTTCGCTAATTTTCGTAGATGATAAAAACTAGCACTAACAACTGCACTGATTTGCTTATTCAGTTTTAGGTCATTATCAAATATAAAACCCAAATTCTTTGTAGCCGCTGAACGATATGAAGTTAGAGAACCCAGATCCACATTGTTCAGATCACTTTTCTCCGTAGGGCCAAAAAGGACTAATTGAGTTTTTGTCTCATTCAATTGTAAAAAGTTATTATTAAAGGACAAGTTCGGTATTTTAGACTTAAAGCCCTGTTTTCAGATTGTTTATGGTCAAATAGAATGGTTTTGACTGAAATTTCGACATTTTCGGCTGCCCTGAGAATTTTCGCTTGTTTGTGTTTCAGCTCAGACCTCTACAATGGCTTTATAGGTGCACTGGAACAATCCTTCCTAAAATGCATTAAACTTTCGTTTACAAAGACGTGAAACTCACCGAGTGGTCAGGGGTGTTCACTGGTATGCTCACACAAAAATCGCTCCAAAAGACGCATTCCAACAGGTTTTATCGTAGTTTTTACCAACTCCATTGACTGTATTAGACATCCTGTGAGGTACGGTATTACTCCGCGCCGGGAACTTTGTTTCTATTCTTGCAATTGGCAAAGGCGGATTAGCGCCACCTCCTGGGCTGGAGTATTTATTATTCAAGCTCTAAGCGGAAGAATGTACGGGTGTGAGGCGTTTGGGGAAATAGGTCCACAAGTTAACAACGAATGCTAAAACAGCTGTTGGAAAGCATCTTTTAACGCGATTTTTGTGTGAGCATATCAGTGAACACCCCTGACCACTCGGTGAGTTTCTCGTCTTTGTAAACGAAAGTTTAATGCATTTTAGGAAGGATTGTTCCAGTGCACCTATAAAGCCATTGTAGAGGTCTGAGCTGAAACACAAACAAGCGAAAATTCTCAGGGCAGCCGAAAATGTCGAAATTTCAGTCAAAACCATTCTATTTGACCATAAACAATCTGAAAACAGGGCTTTAAGTCTAAAATACCGAACTTGTCCTTTAAGCCATGCCTTCAGTTCTTGAAGGCAGTCAATCAATTGATTTAAGGCGGACTTATCATTGTGCTTAAAAGGTATATAAAGCTGCGTGTCGTCAGCATAACAGTGATAAGACACTCCAAATCTTCTAAATATAGAGCCCATAGGTAACATATATATAGAAAACAACAGCGGCGCTAAAGTTGACCCCTGAGGAACACCACATATCACCTGCGCTACGGTAGAGGAGTACTTTCCGATATTTACTGAGAAACTTCGGTTGGATAAGAAGGATCGAAACCAGTCAAGTACAGTGCCTCGTAAACCAACGTGTTTCTCTAAGCGCGACAGGAGGATACCATGATCAACAAAATCAAATGCTGAGCTCAGATCTAGCATTATTAAAGCCGTGGTGTTTCCAGCATCTGTAGACATTAAAATATCATTAAAAACTTTTAAAAGTGCCGTCTCTGTGCTATGTAAGGTTTTAAAACCAGACTGAAAAATATCTGAGATACCATTTGTATTCAGATAGTTTTGTAGCTGCATGTATACAATTTTTTCTACAATTTTTGAGAGAAACGGCAGATTGGTCGAAAATCAGAATAAACTGAAGGATCCGGCGAGGGCTTCTTTGGGATCGGTGAGACGGACGCTAATTTAAGGCAGTCTGGAACTGTTCCTTTCGTAAGACAGTTATTAATTATCGTTACTAGATCCGATCCAATGGTGTCAAAAATTTGATCAATCCAGTAACATACAGGTTAGAGCTTCCTGCCCATTATCATATTTCTCCTTCTTTTCATGTGTCCCTGTTGAAACCTGTTCACCCTGCTCCGGGTTCTGCCACTGAGGAGAGGGAGCCCCCCCACCGCTGGATGTTGATGGTGCTCCGGCTTACCTGGTAAAGAATAGCATCAATTCCAGGCGTCGTGGGGGCAGGCTACAATACCTAGTGGACTGGGACGGCTACGGTCCAGAAGAAAGTTCCTGGGTGGCTGCCAAGGACATCTTAGACCCATATCTGGCCCGGGATTTCCACCATCCAAAACCTGTCCATCCTGCACCTCGACTAAGGGGACGTCCACAAAGAACACCTGGAGGTGTTCTTGGGGGGGATTCTGTAACATTGGCCACCCATAGAGCCTATCAGGTCAGGCTTGGTTTTGTTAAGGCCAAAGCTTGTTTAAAATTATTCTCTTTGACCACTGGGCTCACGTTTACAGTTGGTGTCAGAAGTGGGATAGTCCTGGTCAAAAACAACCTGGATTTTGTTTTTGTTCAAAGAGATGCCACCAAAGCTGAAGGGTCAGCCTGAGGAGGGTACTGAGCAAGAGCCGGGACAAGGTGCAACTGGAGGTTCGCCCACTGCTGAAGTTACTTCATCTGGAGGAGATGGGGCCATCACCAGTCTTGTCTGTATGTTCGAGAGTTTTAAGGAATATCAGCGAAGTGTGATGACAGGCAAGAGAGAGACGGCCCGTCAGGAACAACAAAACAAAGTTCTTCAGCATCAGGTTAGCCAGATACAGCTGGACTTTGAACACACCAGAGCTGGGGTTTCCACTACAGGGAAGCCAGCTCAAGGGATGGACCAAGAGCTACCTATGGCAAGGCTGGAAGATGAAGATGACATTGGGCATTACCTGACAACCTTTGAAAGACTGGCAGAAGTTTTCAAATGGCCAAAGGAGGACTGTGCTATACGCCTTTTTCCGTTGTTGACTGGTAAAGCACGGAGTGCTTTTGTCTCTATGGACCCTATTCTGACAAAGGACTATAATGCGGTCAAACAGGCAATCTTGCCTAAATATGCAATAAACTCTGAAACCTTTAGACTGAGATTCTGAGGGCTTGAGATAGCATTAAAGGAAACTCCACAAGAACTTTACGTCTGCCTCAAGGATCTGTTCTGCTAATGGGTAAAGTTTGGCAGTTGCAACCAGGAGGATATTATGGAGACTCTGGTGTTGGAGCAATACTCAATACTTGAGTTCTCTACCCAGAAATAAGGACTTGGGTTAAAGAAGCAAACCCTCCACTGCTGAAGAAGCTGCTACGCTTGTTGAGGCCTACATTGCTGCAAGAAAGGGCCCTGGCAACTATTGTTATGCAGGCATCTTACATCCTAGCAGGGGTAAGTCTGAGGGGACTGGTGTTGGTTCAAACTCTCATACTACTACCCACGCTAACATCCTGAAGCCCATCCACAATAAGAATTATATTTTTAAGGCCCCACCATTAGGGCAACATTCTGACAGGCCTGATGTTGTGTGTTTTAATTTTGGAGAACGTGTTCACACTAGCCCTTTTTGCCCCTTAAAAAAGCCCAAAACCACCAGTGTATGCTGGGTGCCCCGCCCAAATCATTCCCCCTCCCATGCCCATAACCCAGAGCCCATTATAACCATCTTGCTTAATGGCAAACCACTCACTGCGCTGATAGACACAGGTTGCTCCCGTACTCTTTTACAGTCTCAGTACTGTACATCCCTAGAGGTAACTGGAATGAGGATTAAACCATCTCCACATTGTCTGTGTACATGGAGATAAAACAGAGTTATCCACAGCAGATGTATATATTGAGATTCACAGCCAGCCGTATCTGATGAGAGTGGGGGTAGCCACCAATCTCCCCTACCCCATTTTGTTGGGTACTGATGTCCCTATTTTGTCAGATCTAGTTCAGAGCAGCACTTGGTGTGGTGTAGTTACGAGAGCCCAAACCAATCATATAAGGTAGGAGACAGAGACTAATACTTTGAATGAAATGCCCTTTTCAACTGTTGACATAGAGGTAGAGCCTAAGCCCACTGAAGAAGAGAAGTTAGGGCAGCATAGGGAGGAAGTGAAGAGACTGGTTGGCAACACTGACCATGTTGAGCTAGAACTGGGGGAACCTGAACTAACCGAGTCAGATGTTACCATACCTAACAACCTAGCTAAGCTACAAAAGGAATATAGCTCTCTAGTGGAGTGTTTTAAGCAAGCTGAGAAGGGAGGTGGCTTTGGAGAAACGTATGTTCTCAAGACTGGCCTACTCTAAAGAAGGAGTAAGGAAGAAGGAACTCAGTTGGTTGTACCTAAAGTATACAGGAAGGAGGTGCTTGAGCTTGTTTACAAACACAGACAAGCGTTTTGCTCTGCGACTGCTAGCGCAACAGACCCCTTGCCTCCAATTCAATTAGATTTTTTTTACTCTTGCGCTTTTAAAAATTGTTCCAAAGCAAAACACAGCTCATTTTGAAAAGTTGTGATCAGTGGTGGTTTACGAATGAATATTGCAAGCATTTGATGAACAGCAATACTATCATCAATAGGTCTGAAATGTAACTAAATAAAATTAAAAAAGGTTTGGATGTTTTACAGTTTTAGTAAGATTACAACGTACACTCTTGGCAATGTCATCAGATTCCTATTTGAAAATGGATTCAGTTGAAGTGCCACATAATGCAGCATACAATTTCTTTCTCGAAACGGCTCTTGCTGTGCAGAAAAAAACTTTGCTGAAATAGTAAACGGATATTAAAGGCCTAATTCTGGTGTTGCAGGGAAGAGAAAAAAGATTGGTCACTTAAATAAAGTTCAACCTCAAAGGACTCTAAAATGAAAGCTTGGTTAGCTTGGTTAACTTTTGCAGACCCTTGGTTAGCTTGGTTAACTTTTGCAGCCCCTTCGCTTATGGCCATACCACCCTGAGCACTCCCAATCTCGGAAGCTAAGCAGGGTCAGGCCTAGTTAGTACTAGGATGGAAGACCATCTGGGAATACCAGGTGCTGTAAACGTATGATGAAGACTGCAATGTAGTCTGAACAAGACAGAATTAATTAAGCAGGCAGGTGAGTGAAGAAGAAAGCATTCTTAATTTAAAGGTTTTATGCACAAAATAGGGGACACGTTTATGATTACACATAATGATTCAGGGACAGTTTTTTCAATGGTAATCCCATATTAAAGGTGGAAAAGAGGATGTTTGTTTAATACATTTTTGCAATATTACTTGAAACTGTCTTTACTAAATGATAAAAGACTTTTTTTTAAAAATGTATTAGGTGCACTAAAAGTAATAATATTAATATATGTCATCTGTTTATAAGGTAGGGCCTTAAAAACATCTGCCAATCGTTTATGCGATCATCGCGTCAACGATTGGCCCTCTGGCTTGTCAATCACTGCCATTACGCTCCTTGTGAGAGACGTGAACGCTCCAGTAACTTTACACGAGTGACGCATGCGCATAGCGCATGAAACTCCGTCTTTAGTTTCGGTTTTTTCATTGTCGCTCCTGCTTTCCTCCTCGAATTTGCACCATGGAAGAGAAGAAACCCGAAGGAGGACGTAAAAGAAATACTTTTTTAGTCGCTGAGAAGAAAATTGTCAGAATAGTTATTGGAGAAACATTTCAACGCTGGAGAGCAATAAAGGAACGGAGAGGTGTCAAGACTGACGCGCAGTTTGGCAAAAATTCTCCTCGACAGGTAACAGTGATTATTCTTTCTTTTATGGAATAATAATTGTACTGTTATTCAGGTATATCGACGTTGTTCTTGTACTGTAGTTGTAAGGCAGTGACCAGTCTGCTACATGCTAGTTGAAATGGGAGTAGCGTCAACTGATCTAACTTTACGTCTTATGTGTTTATTATCATATCATTTCACATAATGAATCCACTGACGCGACACAGCATATGCCAGTGGTAAACAAACACTCGTGTTCAAATACTCGTGCACGAGTTTTGGAAGGCGTTCCCTAAAAAAGAGCTGTGAAGGAGGGCGGCTGTTCTTACGCATGCGCTTATTTAAAAAACTCAGTAACTTGGATTCTCAGTCGGCGGAAACATCCTCTTTTGCACCTTTAACCTGAGAAGTTGCAAACTTGTTACAATATATTGCACAATGAGCTGTCTGTATGTAGTTTAAACAGTCCGCTCAGAATAAAACACGAACAATAAAATAATTGCTAAAGACAGTAGTAAGCAGGGTTTTTTGTGATGGCTGTTAAATAAGTATAATGTGTTATATTTTTCCTGCTTGGGCAGATTGGGAGGAAATCTGATGGTTCAGTATTTTACTCGCCCAGTCAGAATTTTTTAACGATGTCACAAAAAAATGAAAAATAAAACACAAATAAATAGGCTTATTCTATATTTGTTGTTTTTGACATGTGTAACCTTAATAAATATGACACCTAAGATTAATATAATGACATTATTTGCATCCCCACCAATGTAAAAATCAAAACTATGCCCTTGGTCATACGACAGCCGTGCCAGGCCTAAACTGACAATGATGAGACTCCCCTTTGGTTTCCATTGATCATAAGCAAGTATAAACTGCCCAGTCAACACGTGAGATCACACGAGATCACAGTAAATTCACACCATTCTCATACCATGATAATTCACATGTGAGCTCATTGTGATTTTAAAATGTTGAGCAGGTTAAAAGGAGGCAATACAACACAAGTAGGGCATTCTAATTCCTATATCTCACTAGGAAAAAGTAAATACTGGAGGATCACAGTGACGTCACACCGTTCTCATACTGTGATAATCACAGTGTGAGCTATATTTGAGCTCATTGTTAATTCAGAATGTTCAGTTCATGGTATGAGTGCACAATGAGTGTGCCATGACTTCACATAGTGACCATGACGAGCACACTTTGAGTGTTCCATAACCTCACATCGTGACCATAGTATGAGTCGCAATATGTGACTCATATCATGGTCACAATGTGAAGTCACGGTACACTCAATGTATGCTCCTACTATGGTCATAATTTTAGGGGAATAGCACACTCATTCTGTTATAGCAGGACAGCACACATGTCTGGAAAATGTTGGCCCAAGAGTAGAATGTCACCCTTCCTACCAATAATTTCTAAGAAAAATTATAGGAATGACCGTAGGATCAAATTTAGGACATTTTTAACACAGTATTTTATATGGCCATATACTTGGTGTGTAATGTATATACCATATGAAATTTCAACAACAACATAATGGTATCAAGAAGCCTAAATAAAGGTTTTAGAAAGCTCACACAGATTGGAGGTAAAAGTGACCAGGATTGACAGATTTGTTTTGTCCTAACATTGTGGCCTAGTGATTAGAGAGTCAGACTTCTGTGTAACCCAGAGGTTGATGGTTCAATTCCCACTGATGGCAGGAAGTGATTGATTGTTGGGGTGTTGCAGTGATAGTTGCTGCGTGTGTGTGTGCATGACTTGCAGTGGATGGCTTCACTACTCAGTGGAGGGGTTAAATGCAGAGACAATCATGTCTCTTTCACTTTTTATTGTCCGTATATTATTTGCAATTAAATGCTGACGTCTCTGCGACATGTTTTTGACTAGCAAATGCTAGAATATTAGTTCTCTGAGTTGTTAATCATTGTTATCAACTTTTGTTTCCCGGTCAAAGCCAATTTTGTACACTTTTTGAAGGGTCCATTTTTGTACAGTTAAATAAAGGTACAAAATTGTCACCACAGGTACAAATTTGTTAAGGTAAAATTCTCAAGGGTACAAATTAGTGATGGGATTTATGGCTCTTTACGGGGATCCGGATCTTGGCGATCCGTTCCTATCAAAGAGCTGTTCAAAAGAACGGCTCTTTTTAAATATTAAGTCAGTTTTAAGAAGCCAGCTTGGAGGCATCTCAGTTTATCCTGGAAATAATCACTGGGAGGAATGATGAGGTGAAATTTGTAGTCAAATAATTAAAACTCTAATTAAAAAGATATCACACACCAATATCTGAGTTTGAATTACTCTGAAATATTGATTATTGCCTCATTTGTCATGTGTGGACTACATTCCATAGGGTTGCACAACATCCCTCTGCTTAGACAGTGACATCACTATTTTGGATTTACCTTTAGTACAAAGTGTGTGTATGTGTAAAGCTACATTGACTTATGTTATTCATACAATACCTACTCACAAATAAACATCAAAAACAAAGCAGACTGCAATTAATTTCTCTGCAAAACAGCTTTTACTACAAACACTTCCACAAATTAGATTAAATAAAATGGAAATGTCTACATACAGTCCACTATTACTACTGTAAACTTTGTAAATCTACTTTAAGTGAAAAAATTCAATACAAGAACAGTATAACAAAAGAACATTTTGATAGATAAAAAATACTTAAAGTATTAGACAAATACTGTAGATAAAATTTGAATAAATAAAATGGAAATGTCTACGTACAGTCCACTATTACTGCTATAACTACTGTAAACTTTGCAAATAAAAGATCAGCCCCTTCAAGTTTTAAATGAACACAAAATGCAATGTAAATAAATACAAAGCAGTTCTTTACTTAATGGCTTTTTCTGCCTCTCTTTCTTGTCCTTGGGCAAATTTGCATTAAGGAAAACAAGAGCTCTGACCTTTTTGGGCTTAAGGCGACTTCTCCTCTCTGAGATTATCTGTCCAGTTTTCGAGAATATTCTCTCAGAGGGAACTGATGTCGCCACAACGCAAAGCTTCTTGGCCATCAGCTTGCTAAGCCTGGGGTAAACAACTCGACTCTCCCACCACTTGAGGGGATCCTCATATGTTGGAAGAAGAGGCTCCTCCAGGTAGGCTCGCACCTCCATGACAGCATCGGCGGTTGGATTCCTGGCTTCCACTGTCCCAGCTACTGTACCTGCTCATAGGGGTGGGAGATATCATTTTTATGTGATTAGATAACATTAAATTAGATTCAACTTTTGTCATTACACAGTGTAAGAGAACAGAGTAATGAAATGCAGTTTAGCATTTAATTAAAAGTGACAATAGTAGATTTGCATATGTACAGTAAATGCAGTGATTTACAGCAAGTTGAAATTTTAGACTGAGATATCAGACTGATTTCATTCTAGAAATTTTTAGAGAAAAAAATGTGAATTATTGTTCCCACCCTTACTTCCTCAAGGAAATAGCTCCAAACCATTGATCCAGCACCACTGCCTGCTCCTTCCAGTCCTTCCACAGCTGGTTGCTGTTGGATGGGTGTGCCACTGCTAATTCTTGTGGCTGCAGTTGACAGCCTTTGAAACATCTCATCTGCTGTTCTGCCATCAGGGAAGGCCATCCTCTTAAAACGCGGGTCAAGTGCAGCAGTCTCTGCTAGTATGTGGTTGGCATGAATCCTGTGGAATCCCGATGACATACTCGCACACAGACTGTCGATCACACCTTGCGCTGCCGCTGTTGTAGTGTTTCGCCGGAAATAAGCACTGGCTAAGTCCCCTGGCCAGCACTATGACTTTCGAGGCTGTCAAGTAGCTGGTGAAAAATAATTTAATGTTACAATTTTAAAGCTGAAACAAAGTTAATTATTACAATGTATTAAACAGATATCTATTGTGGTATCAAATATCCATTGAAATACATTGAAACACTTGTGTGTTGACACTAACACTTGCGCTGACATATTAAACATTTGCGCTTGTGCAACGGAGACTAGCTGTAATCTGAAAAGGCTGTGCAGTGTGACGAACACAACCGGTTATAACACTTATGGTTAGTGCACCTAACCTAGTGTCGCCCAAACTCCGGTTTGAATCCCGCTAGAAACCACTTCAAGTCGACTTTGTAATGTTTACTGGCATTGCTTTGCTTTTATATGTGAAACACTTGCGGTTACATAGAATATTTGAACAGCTGCACCTGCACATAGTATACTCACACGTATTGGCATGCGCGTGAATCAACGAGAAAGACCGCAAAATTATTTTCAGTGTGAACAGAAGTCATTTTCATTGTAACCGGAAGCGCGTTTTTTCGGAAGCGCGTCTTTCGTTTGTAAAACTTGTTTTACAGCTCTCTGACAACTTGAGGAAAAATTAAGCGTTTGTTTTTATTTGTTGCTGTATGTTTTTTGTCTGTAATAATCTAAATGTTAATGGTAACTATGACGAAATTTTTTATTTTATTTCCCGGGTCCTTCAGTGCCTAGAAGGTTTACAATGTGACCCTGCGATCTGATACTTTACTGAACTAGAGCATGATGCACGGATAGTTTCTTCACTAACGAATGCAGTTCGTTGTGCTGGAGGCCAGGGCTCTGAAAAATGCATTAATGTTCTTGAGCCGTAATTTAATTCTGCAGCGGTTTGACAGCCAAATACTTCAAGAAAGTGACAAGGAATGTCTTTATTGTGTGGAAACTTTATTTCGTCACAGGCAACATCTTTCGATTCCATCAAATGACTACACTTCCAATATCGGAGAAAAATCTGACTGTAATCATCAGGCAAATTCTTGAGAACACTCCAAATGCTGGAGAAAATTTTATTTCTAAGTGTAATCAAACTGACCGGAACTACCTGTGCATTCAACGGTTTTAATGCACACCTTCCAGCCAATCAGAATCGAGTATTTAAACAGACCATGGTATTAAAGATCTTATCACACCCCTACTGCACATAAGTGAATTGTAACAAACTTACCTCACGCCACATGGAATTTCCCCTTTAAATGTCTCATGAATTTTATTCATGACTGTTCTGTAGTCCCAGGTTTTGTCAAATTCAAAAGCACTTGGTATGTGTCCCTTTGAATATAGCTTCTGCTTTGTCCTCTGCTTGACCACGTTGTTTTCTTTGGGGTGTGTCAATAAAACCAGGTCTTTGTTAAAATTTTGATGATATGGTGGTTTTTGCCTAAAATAGAAATGAAAAACCTATTAAATCTCATATTTGTAACATTAATTCCCCCAACCCATCATGTAAAAGGTTTACCCACTATAGTTCTCGCTTAGCGCGTGCTTTCTCCCTCTCGTTTTAGTTGGCAGGTCGCAACCAACTTATTTAGGTGCATACCGCCACCTACTGGAATATGCAATCTCTCTATATAAAACACCTGATTGAACTAATCAGCTTGTTATATATTATAGTATTAACAAGCCGGCCGACATTGACTAGTTTTATCCACTGATTTTATTTTGTCAATTAAGAGAAACGCATCCCTGCAAATTACGATTTTTAAGGCCGGACAGCATACATTGGTCAACTGCTCTCATCCAATCACTGCTCCACTTGAAATTCCACCTTGCGCTCACGTCTCCACCCCAATGCACCCCACCCCGCCCCCTCCTGCAACATGAACGTTCTGACAGTGTATTGTAGCTAAGCTAGCAAAGTAGCAACAGCTCACAAATGGAGAAAAAACAAACCGACAGAAGCACGCGGTCCCTACAGTCAAGGTTGGAAGAAAGAGCAGAGATAAAAAAATTATGTGAAGAACGTCGATTTGACTCAAAGTCAAATTAATATAGGGTCCGCCATGAGGAAGCTTCAGGGAGATTTGGGACTGACTTTTTGATGAGCAGGTTAGCATTATACTTTTATGGTGTGAGGTGTTACATAAATATCTTTTTATCAGTCTAACAACATGTTCATGCTGCCGGTCGGCATTGAAATGTTAGTAGTTTAGCATCGCCTATCACAGGTCAAAGTAATTGAATTTCAGTAGGCCTAGCGGGTTTCTGTTCGAGCCGTTCGAAATATGAACAATATGCGCTGTGTGCTGCTATAACAATTACTCAAAACCATAGCAATACTAACTAATAATTATTGTGCAATTAATGTGCGCTGGGTTGCACTTTTGACCAGGGTAAACAAGGCTCAGGAGTTGAAACGTATGACAACTTTGTTGTGAAAGTAAATAACGTCAATCAGTCATAATTGTAAGTGTTCATTCCTTCAAGGCTTTACGTGTTCACTGCTTTTAGCTAAATCTATGTAAATCTCTGTTCCTATGTAAATGTGACAGCACATTCTGATGGGTTTATTATGCTGACAGGATGCGCTACCTGTGTTAAAAACCTTCTATTAAGTGTGACAGCACATTCTGACGGGTATTAACCCTCTGGGGTCTGACCTTTTTGGGACACTGTCAGAGGTTCTGACATGCTCTTACATTTAGTCTTTTTTCAGTTGCTTTAAAACATGAATGTGTCACATACCACTGTGTTCAGCACAAAATATTATATGAGCTACATGTATGTACATGTTTGTATTTTTGAGAGAAAAAGGTTTATGCGTGGTTTTTAAAAAAGCAAAAATTTTAAGTCACTGATATAAGTCCACAAAACCCATACTAAACATGTTTTAACAAGACTTTCCTAAACAGAATCTAGTAGTCTAGAGTTTTTCCTTTAAAATGATGTGAAAATCATCATGCCTACTCATTCACATAAAACAATATATTGATTTAGAAATTGTAAGACACTTTTTGTTTAGAGGGGCCGTATGCGAGAAGGATTGATTGACAGCTAGCAAACAAAGCCTCGCATAATGAGCTGCATAATGAGGCAGTAATGTGAGAGGGATCTAGAGTAAAGAATGTGAGGACAAATAAATACATGTTTGTTTGAGGTTTATTAAGAAGTTAACAATATAATCAAAAAAGAAATGAAGGTCAGTAGGACATTTTCAGTTTATTTGGAAACGAACCCTATTCAAAAACTTAACTTGTATAAGAAACTGATACACAACAGGGGCCGTATTCACAAAGCATTTTATCTTATCACTAAGAGTACTCCTAAATCGCACTAAAAGATTTTAGCTAGGAGTTTTCTCTTAAAAGTTATTCACAACGCCTTTCAGACCTACTTTTAGTAAGGAAAAATGATAACTCCTAAACTAAGAGTGAGTCTTCGTTGCTACGGATGACGTCAATTCTCATGCACGAGCTGCCTCGCAATGACCACGGTGATTGGTTGTTAGATGACAGGGCTGTCATGCGTAACATAACACAGACGCACCAAATCATGGAATTACAATATCGAAATATGTCTGTGTCCTATACAAAATAATAATAGTAATGCCATCAAAATGCATATATTAAAGAAAAGTTGTGAATTAAATTAAATTAAATCAAGTTAGCCTAATACAAATGAAAACCGCCAATTGCCTAATAATAAAACGACTTTGCATTACTTGCTTGATTAATGTACATCCTATTAGCCTAAATAGACTACTTAAACCAAGGAAATGTTGCCCATATTAAAGAAGCCTGCCTAATGTAATAAATAAATGATGGTGGAACTCGCCAAAAGAAAGCCCAAATGGATGCAGGATCAGTTACTGCTGCTGGCCCAGTTGGTGCTGAAAAAAGAAACGTAATAAAAGGGAAATTCGGCACTGAGATATCAAGCAAAACTAAGCGTGAGACATGCGAGAAAGTGATGCGCGGGTCAATGTACAAAACAACTGGCACCCGACCAACGTTTTCAACTAACCCGCCCGCAACTCGGACCGCAAAAAATAAAAAATAAATAGTGTACCCGACCCGCTCCCTGGCCAGCATTTTTTTTAAGTAGTAATTGTTTAATAGTTAATTGCCATCTTTATTTCAAACGACCCGACCGAACGCGACCCGAATATCATAAAAAATATTTTTGGATGACTCGTGACCGCGGGTGACCACATGCATCCGCTCATTTCCGATCAACCCGCGCATCACTGGGGAGAGGATTTGTTGCAGATCAATGCAACATTCCCGCTTATGTCGCGGACCCCGGACGAATGCGAGAGGCGGTGGTATATGCATTACAATCGCAGTAGAGGGTTGAGATTGCAGCCTTTAAACAGACTAGCATGGCAACAGGTATGCCTATAATATTAAATATTTAATATCATTATTGTTTCATGTAATTCTAAAAAACTTCCTGCTTGTCATGAATGTAATGAATTATGAAACAAATGTCATAAACAATATGCTTACATTAAAGTGTGCTTTAAGTATGTGCAATGCTTTTGAGTTGGTGAAACTGTCCATGTTAAGGAGGATCAGCACCTAAGACATTTTAAGATCCTTTGTGAATAGGTCTTAGTGAGTTAGGAGTCCTCTCGACTTCTTTTAAGCTGTCCCAGACTTAGGTGCTACTTTTAGGGCTAAAATGCTTTGTGAATTACTCTTAGTGAAAAAAATTAGGAGTCCTAAATTTAGGAGTGACACGCCTATTATTTTTAGGAGTTGCTTCTAAATTCGCCAGTTAGGAGCTACTTTTAGCCTTAAAATTCTTTGTGAATACGGCCCCAGAGCTGTAAACTTCATGTGGCTCATTTTACCATATAACTTTATGTCCAAAAAGTGTGAATATGTTTTTCCACTTCATAGTTTTGTACTGATGAGAGGGATGCAGACCTGTAAGAGAGTTATGAACAGCTGTTAGCATAAATTGTTCACAGAAATACCCTTACATACATAAACTAAATTAGTATCTCAGATAAACATCTGCAATTATTAGTTATATAAAAAGCTGTTTTCAGATGGCCATCCCCTTATCGTCTAGCTTCTGTTTTAAACGCGTTTCTGTAAGCGAGTATGAACTTTAAAAACACATTGCATATGTTCATGTGTGCGAGCTCGCGCCTCCGTGGAAACAATGCAGCGCTCATAATAAAACGGTGTCGCGTGTAAAGCGCAATGTATGGAATGCATTGCATGTAAACAATGTCATATTACAGCAGATCCCGCAGTGCAGCATTACTCAAAGTTGCCATGAAGGATACGAAAGTGAATAATTGTGTCTAACACTGTACAGCATCTAACAATGAAATCTGCCATTACGTGATCACACATACTCGTTTGTAATTAAGCATGTAAACATGGAATCATATTACAGCACACACTTAAAAGATACAGCAGTGCAGCATTACTCAGTCTGCTGAGGCTGCTTATGTAGGCTGAACTGCACAAGCCATAACATATTTCATGATAGCAAATATAAATGAAGACAAACGACTTAGAGTTTCTTCAGGAATATATCCTCCTCAATTGCGTCTTCCATTGTTCTTCTTCTTAGGTAACGTTTAAGATAAACGCTTCTCTTCCTCAATGTCCAGACATAAATGAAGATATTCCTCACGTGTGTGTATAAAGTTTATAATCCAAACATGCGGTAAAGTCTTTAAATCTGATAAAACTTTACGCTTTGTTTATTATTGTTGGAACTGCTGGTCTCTTCATTACTACGTCAACAGCCTGTGGGCGTGTCCGCATTAGAGATAATGAGCTCAGCCAGGAAAAACGGTACTCCCTTTACTTCAATGCAGATTATATAAACAGAAAATATTTGTTTTTGATTATAATTAGCTTGTTTAAAATTAGACATTTCAGGCTTTCTTTGGATATGTGTATCATGTTTGTGTGACGAGTATTCACGGAGTTTCAACTGATTTTTGTAACGTGATTTGAGAGACAGCTGGCGGAGACAGAAATGTCTAAATGCGCACCCTGTTTATTTTCTTTATTTGACAAAAACACAAAGATCTCTTGTTATTGTGAATGAACACTAATTAAAGAGGACCCTTCAGAGTTTCAAATGATGTCAAACACGTAAGTGTATGATTATTAATGATGGAGTATTATAAGTTGATTCTGCTATGATAAGGAGAGAACACGTCAAAACGCGTCCCCGCGTTTTTGGACCCCTGGGGGTTAAATGCTGACAGGATGCGCTACCAGTGTTACAAGCCTTTTATTAAGCGTGACATCACATTCTGATGGGTTTGATGTTCTGACAGGATGTGCTACCTGTGTTACAAGCTATTTATTAAGTGTGACAGCACATTCTGATGGGTTTGATGTTCTGACAGGATGCGCTACCTGTGTTGCAAGCCTTTTATTAAGTGTGACAGCACATTCTGATGGGTATTGAATGCTGACAGGATGCGCTACCTGTGTTACAAACCTTTTATTAAGTATGACAGCACATTCTGATGGGTATTTGAATGCTGACAGGATGCGCTACCTGTGTTACAAACCTTTTATTAAGTGTGGCAGCACATTTTGATGGGTATTGAACGCTGACAGGATGCACTACCTGTGTTGCAAGCCTTTTATTAAGTGTGACAGCACATTCTGATGGGTATTAAATGCTGACAGGATGCGCTACCTGTGTTACAAGCCTTTTATCAAGTGTGACGGCACATTCTGATGGGTATTGAATGCTGACAGGATGCGCTACCTGTGTTACAAACCTTTTATTAAGTGTGGCAGCACATTTTGATGGGTATTGAACGCTGACAGGATGCACTACCTGTGTTGCAAGCCTTTTATTAAGTGTGACAGCACATTCTGATGGGTATTAAATGCTGACAGGATGCGCTACCTGTGTTACAAGCCTTTTATCAAGTGTGACGGCACATTCTGATGGGTATTAAATGCTGACAGGATGCGCTACCTGTGTTGCAAGCCTTTTATTAAGTGTGACAGCACATTCTGATGGGTATTGAATGCTGACAGGATGCGCTACCTGTGTTACAAACCTTTTATTAAGTATGACAGCACATTCTGATGGGTATTTGAATGCTGACAGGATGCGCTACCTGTGTTACAAACCTTTTATTAAGTGTGGCAGCACATTTTGATGGGTATTGAACGCTGACAGGATGCACTACCTGTGTTGCAAGCCTTTTATTAAGTGTGACAGCACATTCTGATGGGTATTAAATGCTGACAGGATGCGCTACCTGTGTTACAAGCCTTTTATCAAGTGTGACGGCACATTCTGATGGGTATTAAATGCTGACAGGATGCGCTACCTGTGTTACAAACCTTTTATTAAGTGTGGCAGCACATTTTGATGGGTATTGAACGCTGACAGGATGCGCTACCTGTGTTGCAAGCCTTTTATTAAGTGTGACAGCACATTCTGATGGGTATTAAAGAGCACCAATTATGCTAATAAATTGGCACGTTAGCACGTTATTGCAATATCCCATAGTACATACATGTTATTAAAACTTGAACTAATGCATTGTGAGTCTTATAAATTGCTTACATACCTCACCGATTTCCCACTGTCTGGAAAACGCTCGGTTTAGTTCCTGTCTCCGCCTCCCAAAATGTCTAGTGTAATCGGATTGGTCAGATGACTACTCAACTGTTATTGGTCAGCTGGGTTCAGCGTGTGTTTGAAAGGTTACGCCCCTGACTACGCGTGGGTTGACACAGATTCTGACTGAGAGTCACAGCCTCAGAGGCAACGTAAACAAGCGTTATATTTCTCTATAAACGATGGTGTCTGTACTGCCTTACCACTTCGAGCTCGATCCAGAGAGTTCAGAAGGCCGTTACGATATAAACGATCTCCGTCAATGAATGCGATTGGATTTAACTTTTTTAGGTGTCCTTAGCTCTGCCAGAATGCTAAACGAAGACGAAAATGTGTTGCAAAGACATCCAAAAGGTAATTATAACGTACTACATAACTATATGGAAACACCAAATGTAGCACATAGAAAGTATTTGTTGAAATGATTATAAAACGATTTCACTTGGTAATTTCTACATTATTTTACTATAGTAAACTTAATTATAAAATACTGCATACATACTATTTTACTGTGCAAACTATATGGAAACACCAAATGTAGCACAAAGAAAGTATTAATTGAAATGAATGTTAGTTCTACATTATTTTACTATGGTAAACTTTATTATGAAAGACTGTGCTATGTTTTTACTTACTAGGTTTTAAGGAGAATGCAACAGGTTCCAGGGCCTCTTACCTGCGTGATTCATCATCCAGGTTTTGCACAAATCCATACACACAGAACATTTATTGTACCGACTATAAGCGTTTGAGGTGCAGGACTACAGTAAGTTTTATTACATTTTTAAACCAATAACACTAAAGTATCATTATAGTAACAAAGTACCCAAAAGAACAAAAGATGTAACTTTAAAGAAAATATAGTAGTCAGTCAAAAGTTTATTTATTACAAATATATATTTAAATGTTAAACAATATACAAATAAACATACTTTAGTAACCATATTGTGCTCTTCTTTCAAAAATTGTTCAATTCACTTCTTACAGCTATCTATTCAGATAAATGGCATATCAAAGCTTTGTCAGCGGATGCTATCTAAGATGACACTTTAGGGTTATCATCCTGTCGTGTGTTGTTCTCCAGATACGCTTGGAGCTTCCTGATCGGAATGTTGGCTTCCGACGACCCCTGCACTGAAGATGGCATGCAATCACGTCCTCCTTTGAAGGTCTCTCAAACTGTGATGCCAGGTCCATTGGAATCGGGGTTTCCTTCAGCTTATCTTCAAATACCTCAGCAAACACAAGCCTGATTACATCATCCACATAACTGTAGAAATATTGCGGTCAATAAATCTTTTGTTTTGATCATTTATTTCCCTGCTTCATACATTAAGTTCTTAATTATGAATGTATTTGAAATAAAACATTACTGCTTACGGTATGTCACTTGTGTGTTTTGGGAACATAGCCTTGTACTTTCCCTCTCCTGCTTTTGTTACGGCTTGGTGACATTGTAATGGATGGCTGCAAGGTACAAATACCTGTAAAATATAAACAAGCAATTAATTTATTGTAAAAGTAAATACTACTTTATTTAACAAAGTTACTAAAATACTTAAATACCTGCACAGCATTCCAATAAATGAGAAAATCAATTTTTTTTTGCTGCAAATCTGAAATCTCAGGCTACGGACGGCAAAGGCATCCACTGATGATGGTGATGGAAACATTGTGAAAAGATGCTACTGCCTGGGTTCCTATGATTATGCAGAGAAAAAAAACTTTGTCATCATCAGTTATACATTTAAGACTGGTAGTGGTATCACTAGCTAAATACATCATGGGCCCTATCTTGCACCCAGTGCAATTGACTTTGTCAGTGACGCATGTATCATTCGTATTTTGCGCCGGCGCACAGCGGGGTTTTTCCCTCCACAGATGCACGTCAGCAAACTAGGGAATGAACTTGCGCTCCCTGGGCGGTTCAGCGCAAAAAGGAGGCGTGTTGCGGCGCAAACCATCTCTTATGCTATTTTGCAGTTTCAAAAAACAATTGCGCTACTAACCAAAAAAAACTAGTCTAAAGTCAGTGGCGCGTTGCGCGTGGTTCATTATGCTATTTTAAGGGCGCATGCTTGACCATAATGTATAGCGTGCACAACGCGCATACACTTTGCTTATCTAATCTACACAGATGCAACAGTTATTTTTGCAAATCATAAATTGTTACACTTAAAAATATTAATACACGAGATAAGGGGAATCATAGTGGTGAGCATTGTGGTGATAGTTTTTATTTATTCTCATGCAAATAACGATTAAAATATTTTCATAACTTTGTTGTGTGGCTGTATTACGTTTATTTTATGTAAATAATAGTTAAAATGTTTTCATAAGAAACCTTAATGTATATGAACTTGATTTGTAAGAGTACTTTGGGGTTGGACCTTGCTTGCGTTTCTTGGGTCCGATTTCAAAGCCCCCAAACCCTTTCAGCGGTGAGGGTGGACGCAGCGATGTCCTCTGCTGGCGTCAAGTCCTGAGGCAGATCCACCTCCCGTTACACGGCGTGCCCGATTTATGCTGGCAAGTGTGGGATTCCCCCGTACAAGGACGTCGGTCTCCTCGGCTGTGAACCGCTCCTGGCGTGCGCCTGGTAAATCCGTCATAATAATAGCAACCCGCCATGGAACTTGCGCCCTTGCGTTTAAAGGGAATGTTGGCTAGCGTTCTGATTGGTTTATTTGACGTTACGCCCAAACCACACCTATGAATAATGAACCTACTTCAGACCAACCCCTTATTGATTTGCGCCCGGCGCAAGAGTTATTTCTCACGCCGGGAAAATAGCAACAGCGCCCAAGATCCGCCCACAAACTCACTTGCGCGTTGCGCTTCGCACTTGCGTTTCAGATCGTTAAAATAGAGCCCACTATGTGTTACATACCTTTGTTCCTCATATGCCAGTCTGACTCCTTGTACTGTGTGTTATGATGTTGCATGTTTGCATACAGTGTAGAAGGATGTGTCCAGCTGCGAATCTAGGATATAGACAAATAAAACAAACATGTATTCAGTCAAAAAGACATATTATAACAATAGAGTACAACGATTATAAATCGTTAGACTATTCATTAAAACGTTAATGTATTACATGGCCCAACATTAGCAACACACATTACGTGTTTACTTCGTTTCAAAATCTAAGAAAGCTTCAAGTAAATACAACAGTAAAATACATACTGTATAACGTTAAACAAATCATCTGTACTTAGAGTTTCTTTACTTGAGTTTGATCATGAGAACAAACTTTACCGGTAACAGTTTAGCTGGAACAGCTTAGCAAGTTTGTAAACACGTCTAAATAAACATCGATAAAAACGATAGTCTGCATAATTCAACATACACGTGTGTAAATATGGTACGTTGTTTATGAAATACATTATTACAACACAACACAATTAGCTTGCAAGCTTAGCTCTACACATAGATATATATCTGAGCTCTACACATAATGTTAAGCTCCGGTTACCGGTAACGTAACTTACAGTAAAGGCAAATAATAAACATGAATACTTACAGCCTGTGATCCAGAAGTGCACGGTAATCCAACTTTCAGGAGGAGACGTCGCGCAGCTTCGGTTCATGAGAAGCAGTTATTGTGAAAACGCCGTGAACAACTTCTGACTGATTTTTCCGGAACGGTATTAAACATGATGTCCTCTGTGTAAGTCCATAAAGTGCTATTTTGCCCTTGCATCTAAAGAGACAGCGTCTACTCGAGAGATTTAATCGCTTAAACAATGAAACAAGAGTTTGCAAACAGGGTCAAAGCAGGGACTCCCAACCTCCGCCATTTTAGCTCTCTTCTGACTCGGCGCTCCCCACCCCCGTCTTTGAGGGCGTACCCAAGCAAAGCAGAGAGGGCTGAACTATGATAATGTTGGTCTTCTCTACGTCACCAATCCCAGGAAGTAAACTGTTGCCTACAATCCGAGTGTTTTTTGTAGTCCTCGAACGTTAGAGACGATAACTCGCGTCATCGTTTTCTTTGAGGTATGTACTTTTTGAATATCGTTAGCATGTACTAATACACACTTACACACAAAAGGATGTTTAAAAACGTGTATCTCATAATAGGTGCTCTTTAAATGCTGACAGGATGCGCTACCTGTGTTACAAGCCTTTTATTAAGTGTGACAGCACATTCTGATGGGTATTGAATGCTGACAGGATGCGCTACCTGTGTTACAAGCCTTTTATTAAGTGTGACGGCACATTCTGATGGGTATTAAATGCTGACAGGATGCGCTGCCTGTGTTACAAGCCTTTTATTAAGTGTGACAGCACATTCTGATGGGTATTGAATGCTGACAGGATGCGCTACCTGTGTTACAAGCCTTTTATTAAGTGTGACGGCACATTCTGATGGGTATTAAATGCTGACAGGATGCGCTACCTGTGTTACAAGCCTTTTATTAAGTGTGACAGCACATTCTGATGGGTATTGAATGCTGACAGGATGCGCTACCTGTGCTACAAGCCTTTTATTAAGTGTGGCAGCACATTTTGATGGGTTTGATGTTCTGACAGGATGCGCTACCTGTGTTACAAGCCTTTTATTAAATGTGACGGCACATTCTGATGGGTATTGAATGCTGACAGGATGAGCTACCTGTGCTACAAGCCTTTTATTAAGTGTGGCAGCACATTTTGTTGGGTATTGAATGCTGACAGGATGCGCTACCTGTGTTACAAGCCTTTTATTAAGTGTGGCAGCACATTTTGATGGGTTTGATGTTCTGACAGGATGCGCTACCTGTGTTACAAGCCTTTTATTAAATGTGACGGCACATTCTGATGGGTATTGAATGCTGACAGGATGCGCTACCTGTGCTACAAGCCTTTTATTAAGTGTGGCAGCACATTTTGTTGGGTATTGAATGCTGACAGGATGCGCTACCTGTGTTACAAGCCTTTTATTAAGTGTGGCAGCACATTTTGTTGGGTATTGAATGCTGACAGGATGCGCTACCTGTGTTACAAGCCTTTTATTAAGTGTGGCAGCACATTTTGTTGTGTATTGAATGCTGACAGGATGCGCTACCTGTGTTACAAGCCTTTTATTAAGTGTGGCAGCACATTTTGATGGGTTTGATGTTCTGACAGGATGCGCTACCTGTGTTACAAGCCTTTTATTAAGTGTGATGGCATATTCTGATTGGTATTGAATGCTGACAGGATGCGCTACCTGTGTTACAAGCCTTTTATGAAGTGTGGCAGCACATTTTGTTGGGTATTGAATGCTGACAGGATGTGCTACAAGCCTTTTATTAAGTGTGATGGCATATTCTGATTGGTATTGAATGCTGACAGGATGCGCTACCTGTGTTACAAGCCTTTTATTAAGTGTGGCAGCACATTCTGATGGGTTTGATGTTCTGACAGGATGCGCTACCTGTGTTACAAGCCTTTTATTAAGTGTGACGGCACATTCTGATGGGTATTAAATGCTGACAGGATGCGCTACCTGTGTTACAAGCCTTTTATCAAGTGTGACGGCACATTTTGATGGGTATTGAATGCTGACAGGATGCGCTACCTGTGTTGCAAGCCTTTTATTAAGTGTGACAGCACATTCTGATGGGTATTAAATGCTGACGGGATGCGCTACCTGTGTTACAAGCCTTCTATTAAGTGTGACAGCACATTCTGATGGGTATTAAATGCTGACGGGATGCGCTACCTGTGTTACAAGCCTTCTATTAAGTGTGACGGCACATTCTGATGGGTATTAAATGCTGACAGGATGCGCTACCTGTGTTACAAGCCTTTTATTAAGTGTGACAGCACATTCTGATGGGTATTGAATGCTAACAGGATGCGCTACCTGTGTTACAAGCCTTTTATTAAGTGTGACAGCACATTCTGATGGGTATTAAATGCTGACAGGATGCGCTACCTGTGTTACAAGCCTTTTATTAAGTGTGACAGCACATTCTGATGGGTATTAAATGCTGACAGGATGCGCTACCTGTGTTACAAGCCTTTTATTAAGTGTGACAGCACATTCTGATGGGTATTAAATGCTGACAGGATGCGCTACCTGTGTTACAAGCCTTTTATCAAGTGTGACGGCACATTCTGATGGGTATTAAATGCTGACAGGATGCGCTACCTGTGTTACAAGCCTTTTATTAAATGTGACGGCACATTCTGATGGGTATTGAATGCTGACAGGATGCGCTACCTGTGTTACAAGCCTTTTATTAAGTGTGGCAGCACATTTTGTTGGGTATTGAATGCTGACAGGATGTGCTACAAGCCTTTTATTAAGTGTGACAGCACATTGTGACGGGTATATAATGCTGACAGGATGCGCTACCTGTGTTACAAACCTTTTATTAAGTGTGGCAGCACATTTTGTTGGGTATTGAATGCTGACAGGATGTGCTACAAGCCTTTTATTAAGTGTGGCAGCACATTTTGATGGGTATTGAATGCTGACAGGATGCGCTACCTGTGTTACAAGCCTTTTATTAAGTGTGGCAGCACATTTAGTTGGGTATTGAATGCTGACAGGATGCGCTACCTGTGTTACAAGCCTTTTATTAAGTGTGGCAGCACATTTAGTTGGGTATTGAATGCTGACAGGATGCGCTACCTGTGTAACACAGTCTCACCCCATGTCGTCAATATTTGACGACACTTGACCATTCGTCAATATGTGACGCGGAGGGTATACCTTTCGCGTCATTTTTTGACGAACTGGGGACTTCAATACTATTACGTCCGTTGCATTCTCTTCTCCTATTTTCTTACCATTTTCGCCTCGGTTTAGGGTTAGATTACGCAAAATTGAACAGTGTACGCGAAATTAAACAGTGTACGCGAAATTAAACAGTTGTCACCTGGCGTTGGGGTTAGAAACAGTTGTCACCTGGCGTTGGGGTTAGAGTTAGGTTTGGGTAGGGATGTCATTATGTAAATCTAACCCTAAACCGATGCAAAATTGGTAAGAAAATAGGAGAAGAGAATGCAACGGACGTAATAGTATTGAAGTCCCCAGTTCGTCAAAAAATGACGCGAAAGGTATACCCTCCGCGTCACATATTGACGAATGGTCAAGTGTCGTCAAATATTGACGACATGGGGTGAGACTGGGTTGACCTGTGTTACAAGCCTTTAATTAAGTGTGGCAGCACATTTTGTTGGGTATTGAATGCTGACAGGATGTGCTACAAGCCTTTTATTAAGTGTTACAGCACATTGTGACGGGTATATAATGCTGACAGGATGCGCTACCTGTGTTACAAGCCTTTTATTAAGTGTGGCAGCACATTTTTGATTGGTATTGAACGCTGACAGGATGCGCTACCTGTGTTACAAGCCTTTTATTAAGTGTGGCAGCACATTTTGATTGGTATTGAACGCTGACAGGATGCGCTACCTGTGTTACAAGCCTTTTATTAAGTGTGGCAGCACATTTTGATTGGTATTGAACGCTGACAGGATGCGCTACCTGTGTTACAAGCCTTTTATTAAGTGTGGCAGCACATTTTGATTGGTATTGAACGCTGACAGGATGCGCTACCTGTGTTACAAGCCTTTTATTAAGTGTGGCAGCACATTTTGTTGGGTATTGAATGCTGACAGGATGTGCTACAAGCCTTTTATTAAGTGTGGCAGCACATTTTGATTGGTATTGAACGCTGACAGGATGCGCTACCTGTGTTACAAGCCTTTTATTAAGTGTGGCAGCACATTTTGATTGGTATTGAACGCTGACAGGATGCGCTACCTGTGTTACAAGCCTTTTATTAAGTGTGGCAGCACATTTTGATGGGTATTGAATGCTGACAGGATGCGCTACCTGTGTTACAAGCCTTTTATTAAAGCTATGGTCTACGATTTCAAAGATTGTTCATTATTAATAACCTCGTTTAGATGCTGGTTATGTTTCTACAGTAAAATCCTAACAATATGAAGAGTGAAAAGAATTTAAAAAATCCATTCAGTCTAAAGGACGTCTGTAGAGGATAGAGCAGAGGTAAAAAAAAATGTGAAAAACGCCGGACTCTTAGTAGAATCAATATAGGGTCCACCATTGACCATTGGAGGAAGCTTCAGGGTGATTTGGGGCTGAAAACATTGTGTGAGGTGTTACATAAATATCTTTATATCAGTCAGACAACATGCTCATGCTGCCGGTCGGCATTGGAATGTTAGCCGTTTAGCATTGCGTATCACGGGTCAAAGTAATTATGTTTACAAAGTCATTTCTTGAAGTGCTTGAATATATTTCAATAGGCCTAACGTTAGCGGATTTCTGTTCGAACCGATCGGAATTTGATCACGATGTTCTGTGTGCTGCTATAACAATTACTCAAAACCTTAGCAATACTTACTAATAATTATTGTGCGGGGTTCTGTTCGAGCCGATAGGAATTTGACAAGATGCGCTGTGTGGTGCTATAACAATTACTCAAAACCTTAGCAATACTAACTAATAATTATTGTGCAATTATGCGCTAGGTAGGGATGGAACATACCAACCTGATCTCACGAATTTCCGTGGCATAGTCACGGATCTCCGCATTTTTCCGTGGCCCTGCTACGGACTGTCTTTTTCCGTGGCATTCTCACTTACCATTTTCGCTTCGGTTTAGGGTTAGATTTACCAACCCAGTCTCAACCCATGTCGTCAATATTTGACGACACTTGACCATTCGTCATATGTTGACGCGAAGGGTATACCTTTCGCGTCATTTTTTGACGAACTGGGGACTTCAATACTATTACGTCCGTTGCATTCTCTTTCCTATTTTATTACCATTTCCGCGTCGGTTTAGGGTTAGATTTACATAATGACATCCCTACCCAAACCTAACTCTAACCCCAACGCCAGGTGACAACTGTTTCATTTCGCGTACACTGTTTAATTTTGCGTAATCTAACCCTAAACTGACGCGAAAATGGTAATAAAATAGGAAAGAGAATGCAACGGACGTAATAGTATTGAAGTCTCCAGTTCGTCAAAAAATGACGCGAAAGGTATACAAATATTGACGACATGGGGTGAGACTGTGTTAGATTTACATGAAATGACATCCCTACCCAAACCCAACTCTAACCCCAATGCCAGGCGACAATTGATTAAAGTTTAGAAAATATAAAAGAATAAATCAGAAAAAATAGTATAAACCAATAGTTAAAGTGACATACTAACGCAAACACCAAATCTAACCCGAAGCGAAAATGGTTTGAAAATAGGAAAAAGCAGTTGAGTAACCAATCCGTGAGAATGCCACGGTGTGTTGAGGGAAGTTTTAGCTAAACTCTGCAGGACACAGGCCCTCCAGGACCGACTTTGGACAACCCTGGTTTACTGCTTTCAGCTATAAGAGAGGACCAGTTTCATCTACTCCAATGAAGACGGGATTCAAAGCCCCACTAGCTCCAGCAGCTTCAACCATTTTTTCATCTGATATTGACCGGTTTGTGCGAATTTAGACCTGTCTATAGCTTCAATATATGTCATGTCTCCAACAGTAGGTTTATTATTTATTTATTGCAATCCTTGTGTGTGAAGAAATGTAAATGACATTTTTTTGCTGTTCAGGATACGGGGGAAGAGAGTTGTCTGCTTTTGCATTTTCAACCCAGGGTGTGAAGACATTTTAAACAGTCAAAAGACAAGGATGTAAGATCTACCTTTACAATCCCAAGGCATATTTCAATTGATGTTGTTGTTTTTTTCCTATTTTAGTGCTGGTGAATTCTCAGATGAAGATATTCATGATCTGGCTGTTATCAATCTCCAGGGCACATCAGACATTCAGACGGTTGAGAGGTATGCATACACAAATCTTTTGTGATAGCTTATTATGTTGAAGATACTTTTACCAAATCAAAGACACATTGGTGTATGTGGATACGTCTCCCTGCAAACCACATGTTCATTTATTTTTCATCTCTTCTAGTGTTGTAACCCCAGGTCCATCTGCCCTGCTGAAAAAAACAGCATCAAACCAGCATGGGAATTATGCTGGTCTATGCTGGTTTAGCTGGTGGTCACAGCATACCAGCACCAAAACACAACATATGCTGGTATGACCAGCATGGGATGCTGGTGCTAATGCTGTTTTAGCTGTTGCTAATGCTGGTTGGTTGCTGGTTTAGCTGGTGCTTATGCTGGTGCTGATGCTGGTTTGATGCTGGTTTAGCTGGTGTTCACTAGCAAACCAGCACCAAAACACAACATATGCTGGTCTTGCTGTTATGCTGTTTTTTTCAGCAGGGTGGTGATATAGATGAGAAGGAATTCAATGACATTCATAATTCCATGTAAGTTTCTTTCTTTTTTCCTTTAAAAAAAGTTTGTATCCCTGTAAATTCAGTTTGGTTACAGACATGTATGATGTCAACAGTTCCGTCGTTATGTAGGATTGAATGGGACAGTGATGATGACACCTGGACTCCAGACATGGACTTTGAGTCAGTTTCAACATCAGATGATGAAGATTCTGATGATGTTGATAAGATTGAGGATGAAGATGTGGATCCAGACTACAGGCCAACCATTCGTGTGAAGTACGTATTACAAATTATTATACACTTCAATAGCTGCTTAGATAGATTCCAAATCTGTAACCTGTGGTGTTGTTCTGGCAGGACGGGCAGTGCTCTAAAGTCCAAATTATCGCTGGACTGTGTACATGTCGTTTCCATGGAAGAAACCGTGCATGACGAATCAAACAAGGACTCTGATGCACAGACAGACCTGCCCAACGATTCTTTGAGAGTCGTTGCAGTAGAAGATTTACTGGAAAATTCAGGAAGCATTCTGTATCACAGAAGTCTTCAACAACTCATGCAAAACATGCATCTGGCTGTCAATGTATGTCCACTTAAAGACAGTCACAATAAACAGTGTAAGGCACCGGGTCCCTTTCAAATAAATATCAGGTCCAGAGGAACGGCGGCTGTAATGGAGTGGGTCAGTATGATTATATTGTTGAATTTATTTGTCTTACATTTTACAATATAGTGTGGGTGTGTCTGACCTTTTAACTCTTTCACCGGCAGCGTTTTTAAAAAAAAGTTGCCAGCCAGCGCCAGCGTTTTTCATGATTTTCACCAAAGTTTAATGCCTTCCAGAAAATGTTCTTCTTTAAATAAATAAACATACAATATACCAAATGAAAGAACAGACCCTCTGCTTTCAAACAAAAAAAACCGTTTCATCCTACCTTTAGTGGTTCTTTTGCAATCAGCTTTTGAATATGGGTAGGTTTTTGCAAAAACACCATATTTTGAGCAAAAAGCAAAAATAATTCCATATTTGTGACAGACTTTTCATAGAGATCCCATTCAGAGCGATCTTTAAAACAGACACGGACATGCAGCAGCCTGCTATAGGGCAATACTTCCGGTTTTAAAAAGTTGCGGAAGGGCGCCACCTGGTGGATAATAGCGGTATTGCGGAAAGACGGAAAATCTCGTCATTGGCGGGGAAGCGTTTTCTCTTAATTGACGAGATATCTCGTCAATGGCGGGGAAAGAGTTAACAATGCAAAAAAAAAATTCTAATCGAAACTTGACTGTTACAAGTGTGGGATGGTATATAATTCAGGTTGCTGATTCTCTAATTCTTTTTGTCAGGTATGTCCTCACGAGGACCTTGTGTGGAAATGGGTGTCACAGCCACAGTTTAAACACGGGATGCTGGCTGGTGACTACATGCTCGCTATAAATATCCTTCTTTCAGGAAACAATTACCGGAAGATCTCCCTGTTATTTTACTTCAAGAAGTTGGGGATGGTGGACAGGTCCAGCTTCTATCGCATCCAAGATGCTTACTGTGTAGACACAGTAGAAGAGTTTTGGACAGAAAAGAGAAAGGAAGTCATCGCACAAGTGCAGTCAAAGGGCCCTGTTGTAGTTTTGGGTGAGTTTCTTAAAAAATATTCATTGATATAGTGGCACGTGCACGCACACCAAATTTCCCACATCTTCAATAACACAAACATATGTGTTGACAAAAATGACATAAATGTAAATACTCTTACTGTGCTCATTGACCAGCTTAGCAGCTTAAAGTATCTCAAATTTGCCCTGAATGAATTCATCTGTCATCCACTTTCATCTGGATGGCATGTGCTTAAAAGTGAAAAAATCTCATGTAGACTGTTTGGCATTGTTTTACAATGAAGTATATGCATTTGTTTGGATTATCTTTCCTGTTTGTAGGCGATGCAAGAATGGACAGTCCTGGGTTTAGTGCACAATACTGCACATATACAGCCATGGACAACAGTACCAAGCAAATAATCAGCATGGTGAACATTGACAAGAGGCAGACCATGAGAAATTCAGTGGCAATGGGCTTTATCCGAACAGTAGAAACCCTTCGAAAGGAACTGGATGTTGTGGAGTTTTGCACAGACGCCCACATGCAAATATCAGCACTTTTCAGTAAGCATAATAGTTGAAAAAGATAGTTTTTCACATTTTATGTCACTATTTCAGTCAAATCTGTATTATAACATACAGTACTAGTAAAAAGTTTGGAAACATTATCCCATTTAATCCAATGAGATAATGTTTCCAAATTTTTTACTGGTACTGTAATGTCAAGTATATTTTCAATGTTCATGTTATCACACAGTTATACCCTTTTTCCTTTTTTTTATCAAGCTGCATGTGTTCATACCAAGCAAAACAAAAAACACACAAACAGGTTTTATTGTGTATTGATATACACTAACCTAAATTTGTTATCTCTATTATACTTTTCAGCAATACAGGCACTGGATTATACAAAGATAGCGGAATTCGACCCACTTTGGATATGTGGCACTGCTCCAAATCCCTGGCCAAAAAAAAATCCAATCAGTAAGCTCAACACTTATAAACACGGCCGCCTACAGGGGGGGACAAACGGGTCTGTTGTACCGGGCCCAGGGTGGGGGGGCAGAGGGGGGCCCAGAACTGGAACCTATGGAATAATTGTTAAAAAATAAAGAAAATATTTGATTAATTTGATTTGAAGTTCAGTACGCTCAAAATGTCCGGTCAGACTCAGCACATGTCTGGTGCTCAGAAAATAAAAGAAGAAAATATAGGCCTTATAGAGGAAAAAAGAATTCCTAATTCTCCCCATTAGGAATCTGTGACCGCAGATATAGTCACTGCATGGCGTGTGTTTGTGAGTAGAAGTCTGTGCTGTTTGCTGTGAGGTTTTTATGAGAGAAAGCACAAACTATTTAATATTTAATATGTAAAACTTGAATTTGAAATAAAACTTACCGCGGAGAAGATAATGAAATCTCTATCGTCTCTATTGCTAAGTGACGTGACAATTATTTATTATTTCAAATTCGTTTACAAGATAAATATACATTGTGTTGTTAAACAGATGAAATTATCTTGATATAGGCTGCATTCATTATGAGAAGCCTTTTCTTTTTACTGTTACCCCTCGTTCAGACAGCCAGCCAGCGACGTTCTCGCTGTGTGTCGCTTGTCTCTTTCAATGAGGCGTTTCTAAATCTGCTTGTCATAAACAAATGAGTACCATCCACGCCAGTAACTGACGAGAGAAGGGTGACATGAACTCCACTGCTTTGTTCTCATTGGTAGTCGCTCCCGAAAGTCGCTCGACATTTGCATAAAGTTAAACTTTTCTTAACTTTCTCGCGTCGCTGGACACGCCCATACGGTCGCCAACGGTCACTGTCACTCGGGTCGCCGGAAGTGGCCAGGTTTCCATTGAAATGAATGAGATTGCGTCGCTCTGCTACTGCTTGTCGTTGGCTGTCTGAATGGGGCGTTACACTGTAGACAGTAATGTATGTATTTTATATAAAACTCTATGGTCGTGACAGCACATTATCCATTATCTGTTGTTTCATGTTGGTCCAGTTTAATTCAGGGTAGTCCTTTAATAAAATGTAATTATAAAATATTTTATTGTTCGTAATATTCACAGAGCACATTCTCTCAGATCGTTTTAAAACATTTTTAATTCTGCAAAATTCCGCATAGATTTTGCAAAAGAAATATATAAAATATATATTTTATTACAGTGTTAGTTTAAACGTTTATTATCAACACACACTATTTTTAAAAAGCGGAGGCAGGTTGCTCTGCTGCTCGCAGCTGCAACGGGTGCAGAAATAAAAAAATGAAAAGGGCTATAGCTACAAAACAAAACGAAATAAACATGAAACCGAATAAACATGCAACCTGCCTTATCTTACAACTTCGCTATGCATATATATATATATATATATATATATATATATTATTGATTATGTCTTGGATGCTGTTTGCATAGATTATGCGCAGTATCCAAGGTTTTAATCTAGTCCTCCATTAATATTTTTTCCCGGTGCGCTGAAGGTCCTGCTGTTAAATACGCAACAGCTGCATTGTAAATGTGTGGCTGGCTGTGCTTATAGCGGACTCGTGCTATAGGTTAAAAGTCTTACTACGTTTGTTTTGCAATCATCGTCTGTCAAAAGGTTATTTTAATTAAATTTAAAAATATAAAAAGATGGAGAAGCCTAAATAAGCCCGAGGTCCGCCCGCGTATCAGCTGTGACGTTAAAATTGGCCCGAAACCCAACCCGAGGGGTGTAAAAAGGTCGGGCTGAAAGCCCTCGTGAACATAATTGCAGTTGTCTCAAGTTTTCACCATGGTATGTCTTTTTTTACAGGCAGGACAACAAAGAGAGTGTAAAGAGCTCGTGAACTGGACAAAAGACATTTGCAATCATTTCTGGCACTGTTGCAAATCAGCAGAGACATATGAGGAGTTCTTTGTAAGTATTCATATAGGCTGTGAAGCATAAATTATAAAGTTAAATTGGTTTCAATTGGTCTGGATAATCTATTTAACAATGTTAAATCTGCTCATAGGAACAATGGTCAGGTGTCCTGCACCATGTAACTGAAGAGCACGAGTGGGCTCTAGGTGCATGCCAGCACGGTGAATTGCCGGAGGACAGGGAAAAGGCGTGGCTAAAAAAGGGATCGGAGTCACACTCGCGCCTAACTGAATTAGTCCTCGATGCTCGCTGGCTCAAGAATGTGCACAAATTTCTGACCTTCAAGTAAATTGAGTTTACCTTTGTGGAATGTGCTTGCTTTCAGAAATATCCCAATTTAAAATTATTACTGACATCGCAAACCATTTACATTTCTTTCCAATGTGCTTTTAGGTCCACTGCTGAACTCGAGTCCTTTCACAATCACTTGTTGATGTATGCCAGCAAGAGGTTCAGTTTCACACCGCCTGTGTATGCAGCTAGAGCTATGCTTGCTGCTATAGATTACAATTACCACATCAACTGACCCCCTAAGAGAAAAACGAATGGATCTTTACAGTATGTGATATACAAACTTATATAACATTTTTCTTTTCATACCCATTTCTCGATAAGATACATAACCTATATCATCCACGGCAACACTTTGTATTTTTGTTAGCGTTATCATTCTTTTGTTTGTAGGTACGGAAGTTTTCAACAAAAAATCCCGGAAGTGGAGCCTCTACGTCATCAAGGACAAGGACCTTGCATACATCAGAGACCTTCAAAGCGCCATCATTGAAAAGAAGCTGTCAAGCAGCGCTGTGGCAAGGAAGTCGAAGAAGAGACCAGATGACCCCCGTCAATATGGTGTCTTGTCTGGGATTCCTGCTCCTTCTACCGGAGAACTACTTGACACTCTAGTCAGTAGAGGGCTTGGTAAGTTATATTAGAATATGTTATTACTGCACTCTATCAAAAACTGTAATTTAAAAAAAATAAAAAAATTATGCTTTATTTTATAGGTCAGCCCCTTCCAAAGTAGCATGTAATGATGGCAACATCCTGCAATACAATCCCTTCAGGTTGGACTATTTGGCACAATGCCATTATTTTATTACAATAAAGAAATGTAAAATAACTGTCAGGATTGTGATTTTTTTGTTCTAAAAAGAAGAGAACTAAATACATATTTTTAATTCTTTATTGAAACTGTAAATATGACAATAAATAAAAGGCAAGTAACTTGAATAAAAAAGATTAAAAATAAAACTCTGTCCTATTGAAATTTAAAACACAACACTTAGCTGTGTGAAACCCTGCTTGGGATGAATCCAACATAATGTCCATTTGGATCTGGAAATCTGTCCCTGATGGCCCAAACACAGCAGCTGGGTACCACCAAACACCGTCCACTCCCCAGTGATCCATACTGCCACACAACCCACTGCCTGTAGGGTGCATGGCGGAATTGCCTATTGCTCTCCCCTGGGGTCTGTGCATCTTCTACTGCCCTGATGTCATTCCACAGCCTCCGAGGCATCCGCAGATGACCCTCCATGAGGATGAAGATTTCCATGTGGGGCATGGTGGAAATGCACTCTTCAGGTCGGAAACAACAACATTACCTTTCCAGGTCTGTGGGCATTTCCCGACACCTTGCACACACACACCAGGAGGGAGCAGCAGCTGTGGATGGTGGGACTGGTGGAGCCCCTTCTGATGTTCGAAGCCTCAAATCAAACACCAGGGAGGGATCATGGTGTAGAATATCACTGAGCATCTGGTGTGATTGTTGGATGCTCAACCTCCCAATCAATGTCTAGAATGAGAGATTTTCAAGGTTGAAACTTAAAATTGTTTTGAATCATGAGTAGATTTGTTTTAATGAATTAAGTTACCATATTTGACAGAAACAATATATTACTACTACTACTAATACTGTCATTTAGCAGATCCTTTTTTCCAAGGCAACTTAGAACAATACAAGCAAGAAATCACATAGGAATATGTAGCATGGATAAGTGCTGATCAGACTGCTGGACACAGGGGCTGTCATGCAATATAGCGTGTGTGTGTGTGTGTGTGTGTGTGTGTGTGTGTGTGTGTGTATAAAGTATGTTGTATGACAGCACCTTTGTCCAGCTAGACTCAGGCAGTTTGACCAGCACTTATCTATGCTACATATTCCTATGTGATTTCTTGCTTGTATTGTTATATCAAAATGAAAATCAAGTTGCCTTGGATAAAAGCATCTGCTAAATGACAGTAGTAGTAGTAGTAGAACAAACAAACATACAAGCAAACAAATATCAAAGCAATTACATGGTGTGGGTTTTTTGGTAATTAAAGACTCATAAAATGCACTGGTACAGTCCAAATGTTTGTGTGTGTGTTTGTGATGTTGCACATATTGTACCATAAATTTTCAAGATCAATGCGTTGGGCCTGGAGATCCTGCATCCGCTGAACATCCTCTGGAGACAGATTTAGGGTCAAACCGCGACCAGATCCTCAGCCACCTCGGCCTCGGGCACCTCGTCTCTGTCCTTTAGTAGGCCGTGTTGTGCCCTGCCCCCTTCGTCTAGGTGGGCGCGTGGAAGGACCCAAGTCCGGAGAGTCAGGTTTGCTGTCATGGGATGTCTAAAAAAGTAACAACAACGTCTTTTATATAATAAGTTATCCCGATACACACGCTCAAAACACAAAAATATTGCTGTGAAAACCTATTTGAGTTTCTACATTTTTAAACCAGTAGTTATCAACAGCCTCCTCAAATACCTAGACTACGAAGACTAGCTATAAGTGTTAAAAACCTAAGCTTTGCTACTGATGACATTGTAAAATACACTAGGTTTAACATGCATTTAATAACTTTAAATGTTGCTTTACCTGCGAATCCAACATGGTAAATCTCTGTTCCGATGTTTACTACCGGTGATCACAGCTTTACTGAGTGACGTTGTTCAGGTCGTTTCCCGGTGGGAGGGATCAGGAAGCCCAGAGGGAAGGGGTGTGTGTGTGTGTGGAGGGGCGGGATGAGTTTTTTAAAACTTCCAAACCGTCTCTGGCTTTCTCGGCCGATTTTCAACATCGTATAATACAGCTTTAAGTGTGGCAGCACATTCTGATGGGTATATTATGCTGACAGGATGCGCTACCTGTGTTACAAGCCTTTTATTAAGTGTGGCAGCACATTCTGATGGGTATTACATGCTGACAGGATGTGCTACCTGTGTTACAAGCCTTTTATTAAGTGTGACAGCACATTCTGACGGGTATGAAATGCTGACAGGATGCGCTACCTGTGTTACAAGCCTTTTATTAAGTGTGGCAGCACATTCTGATGGGTATTACATGCTGACAGGATGTGCTACCTGTGTTACAAGCCTTTTATTAAGTGTGACAGCACATTCTGACGGGTATGAAATGCTGACAGGATGCGCTACCTGTGTTACAAGCCTTTTATTAAGTGTGGCAGCACATTCTAATGGGTATTAAATGCTGACAGTATGTGCTTTCTGACTTACAAGCCTTTTATTAAGTGTGACAGCACATTTTGATGGGTATTGATTGTGACAGGATGAGCTACCTGTGTTTTTAAAGATCCTTTTGTGTGTAGGTGTGTATTAGTACATGCTAACGATATTCAAAAAGTACATACCTCAAAGAAAACGATGACGCGAGTTATCGTCTCTAACGTTCTAGGACTACAAAAAACACTCGGTTTGTAGGCAACAGTTTACTTCCTGGGATTAGTGACGTAGATAAGACTAGTGTTGCTTTCGTAATATAGTCGTCAACGAACCATTTTCACGTGACGAAAACGAGACGAGACGTAACGAAAATGCTGGTCATGTGACGATGACTATAATAAAATGTATAATGCAATATTGTTGACGAATAAAAACGAGACTAAAAGTGGTTTACAAAATAAAAACTAAGCTAAAATGTCTCTTCATTTTCGTTGACCAAAACGAGACGAGACGAAATGTTATTACGTTATTTCGTCTTTTACCCATCTCAGCATCTCCGCGCCCCCACCACCTGACTGCAGTTGATCACGTGTGTTGTTGGCGCTGCGTAGATCAATCAAAACATGAAAGTACCGCGAGAGTGAGTAGAAAGCATTCGGAGCAGTCTGCTCTCGCGATGCTTTGATATCATACGCCTCCATTTGCACGTTTATGGGCATTTCAAACAGTGTACGCGGCAACCGCGAGACATGCGGAAAGCGGAGAAACGGGGGCGGTTACAGAGGTGAAGCGGAGTTGGTCCACAAGCCTTGCTCGTGCACCTAAGATCCTCTCCCTTTTACGGACACGACTCTTCATGGCAGTCGCTGTTGAAGATAAACACATTTCCACTAAATGCTGCACAAAATGCTTCCACTACATGAGAAAGCTGTAGCCGCGCGGCGATTCCGACCGGGAAGATGCAGCATTCTGGCTCCAAATGTAAAAGAAAAGTCCAAAATAAATCCCGTGCATCACTTTCAGGTCAGTTCAACAAGCCTGTTAAAATCTATAGCTTTGATTGCTGACACCACCAGTATAACAATGTACAAATTTATATCATGTAACAGTTGTTTAAATGACATTGTGCTGCGTTGCGTTTTGAAACATTGTAAATATATCTATGCTAAAGACATTCGTTGTTTTGTATATGCTTAATAACTACACTTATTTATTATTTAAATAAACAAAACATACTTCGCTGAATACTTGAGTATTAAATCAATCAAACACCTGTACTGTTGAAAACATAACCATACATACCAACTTTGCTTTTCTTAATAGACATCTGATGTTTTCTTAAAGCTGACTTTTAATTTACTTACAAGAAAAACATTTAGTAATTCTCCAAAATTGCTTGGATTTATACTGACATTTAAGATCAGCTTTGTCACATTAGATTAAGCCAAAGTCCATTAGGTACACTGGTGGTAACGTACAGATGCAGAAATATAAACTATAATAATATATAGTTACATATGTATGATTGTAGTTTGTGCTGCTGTCAAAATACAATTATAAATGTTAACAATAGCATATTTCTATTCTCACACATACTATAGTTGTGTGTGACCCATTTGACCTTGTGTGTGTGTGTGTGTGTGTGTGTGTGTGTGTGTGTGTGTGTGTGTGTGTTTGCTTAGACTACTTTTGTTTTGATTATGTAGACTTTTATGTAGACTCTTACGAACAGTCAAGTCACTCACTCAGAGGATAGTAAAATAAATATCTATTCAAATCAGAGCATCTTCCATGTCTGGAATGGATGTATTCTTGGGTCTATAAGGTAACAATAATATAACTTTTGTTTGAAATGGGTTTGGCTAAAAGAAAATATTGTTTTGTCTATAATACTATTAGGTCATTATACTATATGGGTTAAATAGAATTGCATTACTAAAAAGAGACTAAATACAATTTCACTGACTAAAACTAGACTAAAATGTCATCAGTTTTCGTCGACTAAAACTAGACTAAAATAGTAATGGATAAGTCTGACTAAAATAAGACTAAAATGGCAAGAATTTTAGTCGACTAAAACTTGACTACTTGACTAAACTAAAAAGAGTATGACATGACTAAAACTAATAAAAACTAAAATGACAGCTTGACACAAAGACTAGACTAAAACTAAAATGAAAACAGGCTGCCAAAAACAACACTTGATAAGACCAACATTATCATAGTTCAGCCCTCTCTGCTTTGCTTGGGTACGCCCTCAAAGACGGTGGTGGAGAGCTCCGAAGAGAGCTGAAATGGCGGAGGTTGGGAGTCCATCTGTTTCAAGTGTGTTTGTAAACCCTTGTTTGATTGGTGTAAGCGATTAAAGTTTTCACAATGACTGCTTCATGAACCAAAGCTGGATTTGCGCAACGTAAAAAAAAAAATCCTGAAAGTTGGATTACCGTGCACTTCTGGATCACAAGCTGTAAGTATCCATGTTTATAATTTATCTTTTACGTTACCGGAGCTTACGTTACCGTTATGTGCGTGAAGAGCGAGCTTGCAAGCTAATGTTTTTGTGTTGTAATACTGTATTTCATAAACAACGTACCATATTTACCCACGTGTATGTTGAATTATGCAGACTATCGGTTGTATTTTTGTTAAATGTTGATTTAGACGTGTTTACAAACTTGCTAAGTTACCAGCTAAACTGTTACAGTAAAGTTTGTTCTCATGATCAAAGTCAAGAAACTCTAAGTGCAGATGATTTGTTTACATGTATTTTATATGTTTTATATGTTGTATTTACTCGAAGCTTTCTTAGATTTTGAAACTATGTAAACACATAATGTGTGTTGCTCATGTTGGGGCATGTAATATGTAATACATGAACATGTGATTTTCCCATTTATTGGAATGTTGTGCAGGTATTAAAGTATTTAAGTAACTGTGTTAAATAAAGTAGTATTTACTTTTACAATAAATTTATTGCTTGTTTATATTTTTACAGGTTGTACCTTGCAGCCATCCATTACAATGTCACCAAGCCGTAACAAAAGCAGGAGAGGGAAAGTACAAGGCTATGTTCCCAAAACACACAAGTGACATACCGTAAGCAGTAATGTTTTATTTCAAATACATTCATAATTAAAAACTTAATGTATGAAGCAGGGAAATAAATTATCAAAACAAAAGATTTATTGACTGCAATATTTCTACAGTTATGTGGAGGATGTGATCAGGCTTGTGTTTGATGAGGTATTTGAAGATAAGCTGAAGGAAACCCCGATTCCAATGGACCTGGCATCACAGTTTGAGAGACCTTCAAAGGAGGACGTGATTGCATGCCATCTTCAGTGCAGGGGTCGTCGAAAGCCAAAATTGTGTGACCGATTTGATCAGGAAGCTCCAAGCGTATCTGGAGAACAACACACGACAGGATGATAACCTTATAGTGTCGTCTTAGATAGCACCAGCTGACAAAGCTTTGATATGCCATTTATCTGAATAGATAGCTGTAAGAAGTGAATTGAACAATTTTTGAAAGAAGAGCACAATATGGTTACTAAAGTATGTTTATTTGTATATTGTTTAACATTTAAATATGTATTTGTAATAAATAAATAAACTTTTGACTGACTACTATATTTTCTTTAAAGTTACATCTTTTGTTCTTTTGGGTACTTTGTTACTATAATAATACTTTAGTGTTATTAGTTTAAAATGTAATAAAACTTATAAACACTTACTCTAGTGTCCTGCGCCTCAAAGTCCCAAAGTCGGTATAATAAATATTCTGTGTGTAGGGATTTAAACAATTTGTGCAAAACCTGGATGATGAATCAGGCAGGTAAGAGGTCCTGGAGCCTGTTGCATTCTTCTTAAAACCTAATAAGTAATAACATGGCACTAAGTAAGCAGTATTTCATAATAAAGTTTACTATAGTAAAATAATGTAGAACTAACATTCATTTCAATGAATACCATCTATGTGCTACATTTGGTGTTTCCATATAGTTGGTACAGTAATGCAGTACATTATAATTACCTTTTGGATGTCTTTGCAACACATTTTCGTCTTCGTTTAGCATTCTGGCAGAGCTAAAGACACCTAAAAAAGTTAAATCCAATCGCGTTCATTGACGGAGATCGTTTATATCGTAACGGCCGTCTGTACTCTCTGGATCGAGCTCGAAGTGGTAAGGCGTACAGACACATCATTTATAGAGAAATATAACGCTTGTTTACGTTCATGTCTGTGACTCTCAGTCAGAACCGAAAAACCCACGCGTAGTCAGGGGCGTAACCTTTCAAACACACGCTAAACCCAGTTGACCAATAACAGTTGAGTAGGTCATCTGACCAATCAAAGTACACTAGATATTTAGGGAGGCGGAGACAGGAACTAAATCCAGGCGTTTCCCAGACAGGGAAAAATCGGTGAGGTATGTAAGCAATTTATAAGACTCATAATGCATTAGTTCAAGTTTTAACAACATGTATGTACTATGGGATATTACAATAACGTGCTTATTAATTAGCATAACTGGTGCTCTTTAAACCTTCACAATGTGATCAGATGTTACCTGTCACGCAGTTATATGAAACCTTCACAATGTGATCAGATGTTACCTATAACGCAGTTATATTAAACCTTCAGAATGTGATCAGATGTTATGTGTCATGACGTTTTATGAAACCTTCACAATGTGATCAGATGTTATGTGTCATGACGTTTTATGAAACCTTCACAATTTGATCAGATGTTATCTGTCATTCGGTTTTATTAATCCTTCACAATGTGATCAGATGTTACCTGTCATGCAGTTATATTAAACCAGTCTGGGCAAGCAAAGTAGGCATGACACAATTGCCTTTCTTCACCTTCACAGCAAAAAGCTCCTCAGGTACTGTCAAGGATGATGAAGTGCCGTATAGGACTGCAGCTATCGATTATTTTTGTAATCGATTAATCTAGCACTGAATCGATCCGATTAATCGAGTAATCGGATAAAAATGTTTTGTGTGTTTTTAAACAACCAAAACAAATAATGCATAACGAAAATGACGTGGCTGTAAAGTGTTCAAGCATTTGGCTTTTATTAAAAAAAAAACCCCAGAGGTATTGGCATTTGGCTCCAAAAAATAAGCCTATTTATTTCAATTTTTACCCATTTAGTGTTTTAAGTGCCAGTACCAACAATTAAGCACTTTAATTTATTAATATGCACAACAGGTTTCATGCTGTAATCTAGCCCTGACATCAAAGTAAATATCTGGTTTATGTACATTTCTACACCTGCAGCTTTTACCATTAGGCTACTAACAAATAATATATTATTTCTGGGGTGAGCCTATTTGCTATGGTAACAACCTGTGTGTGTGCGCGCACACGTGCACCTGTGTTTGTGTGTGTGTGCACGTGTGCTGTGCGTGAGGAAGAGTGACACCCCAGTCAGAAGTTCAGTTGCTTCATTGCAGTTTGGTTTCGGCAGAAATACATACATTCATTTTCAATAGAACGCTGCATTTGGTTTGCATCACTTGCATTGCGGTGCATTTTAGGTTAAGAATCCGTTCGAAAAATCACAACATCACGTCCCGCTGTACACAGTGAATGCTTGCAGCTGAAATTACTGTTGTGTGGCTACATAAAAGTTTAAGCATATGTGATGCATTGCGTGATTGGTCTGACTCGCGTGAGAGAGACGAGCATGCATGCGTGTGTGTGAAGGGGTTCTTTTTTAAGCTATACTCTCTTGTAATTGAATGTGAATATGTTTACTACTTAAAAACATCAAAGCTAAACATCATATCTAGTCAAACCGCATAACGACATCGCTACAAATACAGTATGGGATTAAAATCAGCGAAAGCTATGTTACCTTGTTTCATCGACGCTTGGTGAAACAGCAGTGGATGTTTTCGGTTCAGATGCTGAATGTAATGATAATGTAATGATCCCAAACTTTAGACATTCTCTCTCTGCCGTTTATGGACATATTTACTCTCCGCCATTGCGCCAACTATATTCAAAATGTATCACGCGCTATGATGTGCTTCCTGAACATTACACAACGGTCCGTGTGAATCAGATCTCGGCGCGTGTAGTGCACGCGCACTAGGTGTCTTAGGAATTTTTTAGGTGTCATAGGAATTTAACGAGGCTTCGAGGCAGAATTTTTGCCTCGAGGAATTTTTTGAATCGAGTTAATCGAGTAATTCGATGAATCGTTTCAACCCTAGTGCTGTATTTGAGCTATTGATTGTTTGCAATAGAATCATCAGTCAATTTGATTGGACGGGAATCGCTAGACTGATGATTCTCTTTAGCCAATCATCACTGACAGGAAAAATAAACATTTAATGTAGGGACTGTCAGGTTTAAAATACTTAGGAACCTTAACAAAAATAAGACACACTCAGACCACGAATGGGGTAGTATATATTCTGCAGGGAGAACCCAGATTGAAATGTCTCATCAGGAAACACTCAACTGTCTCTCGATCTGAGCTTCTCTGCGGACTGTATTTATTTAGGTTTTAATCACTGGTTATCGGTTCATTCCGAAGGTTGAACCTCACAGACCTTCACAATGGTAACAACATCACACATTTTTCTAAGTCTAGAAGAATAGGATTGAATACATTCTACCAAAACAGAGATAGTAACTTGATGATGCAGCTTGAATACAGTGGCGTGTTTACCCACCACGCAAACCACGCAATTGCATGGGGCCCCGCGGGCTTGGGGGCCCCTACTAGCCACAAGGTGTGCGAAAGTATGTTATGTTTATTCAGACCCAAATCTAAGGTACGGATAAAGCACGCGCAAGCGAGATTTGCGAGTATGTACGCAGTAAAATATTTGCGCACATCCTTGCGAGGGCACATATAGGCTACTTCATGAGCAAAACTCTACGGGAAAGCGCACCTCTGCTTAGCGTGCACAAATCCAGCCACACAAGTGCTGGAATGAGCGCTTGCTCGACTCTCTCTATGCTCTCGTAACTGCACAACATTCACTCAATGGTCAAGTTTACTTTAAAGACTTTGGGCTTCACACCTGTGATTGGTGGTTTGGTTTGATCAGTGACATGCATCTTTTGTTTCACGTTCCTAGAGGTATAAACGTGATAAAGACACGCAGGGGTTTAAATCACATCGAAAATACATAAATCATATTCTGTATCTCATCATTGTCATTAAAATCTCATATATGCTTGTTGTATCTCACAGTAAGTTTGTTTTTGCAATATAAACATGAGAGTTATGTGATTCCAATCCATAAATTCAAGCAATAACCAACTTACATTGTTGTTTGCTTGTGTTTGTTAGTTCAGTTTGTTAGATCAGTCAGAATCATGTATCATATATACTGAATATTATGGTTGTGCAATTCAAATAAAAAACCTTGGGCAATGCTGGGGCATGGGGGGCCCCGGTTCTTGGACTTTGCTTAGGGCCCCCAAAATGGTAAACACGCCACTGCTTGAATATGCAGCAATCAAAGGTCGTATGATAATAAGAGAACATTCTACCCACTATTTCACCTTGGCAGTTAGATTAATATGATTCTAAGCAAATGATTATACATTCCTAAATCTAAGCCAAGGAATATACATTCTTAAATGGTAACATAATATATTAGAAAATGTAATAAGAAATACATTTTCTCCAACAGGGACGGCAGTTTGCGGGAAAATGGTGCAATAAAAGTACAGACACAGCCCTAAAAATGTACTAAAGCACAAGTTAAAGTACACTGTTTTTTAAACTACTTAACTCTTTCACCCCCAGCGTTTTTTAAAAAAGTTGCCAGCCAGCGCCAGCGTTTTTCATGATTTTCACCAAAGTTGAATGCCTTCCAGAAATGTTCTTCTTTAAATATACAATATACCAAATGAAAGAACAGACCCTCTGCTTTCAAACAAAAAAAACCGTTTCATCCTACCTTCAGTAGTTCTTTTGTAATCAGCTTTTGAATATGGGTAGGTTTCTGCAAAAACCCCACATTTTGAGCAAAAAGCTGAGATAATTCAATTTTTGTGACGGACTTTTCATAGAGATCCCATTCAGAGCGATCTTTAAAACAGACACGGACATGCAGCCGCTTGCCATAGGGCAATACTTCCGGGTTTAAAAAGTTGCGGAAGGTTGCTTTTATCCTTGTGGATAAAAGTGGTATTGCGGAAAGACAGAAAATCTCGTCATTGGCGGGGAAGCGTTTTCTCTTAATTGACGGGATATCTCGTCAATGGCGGTGAAAGAGTTAATAAATTACAATTCTTGAGAAAAACTACTCAATTACAGTAATGAGAGTATTTGTAATTCATTACTTTACACCACTGTCAATATCCAAGGGTCGAGGCAGGCAGCAAACAATCAAAATACATTAAACAGGCACGGTTCAAAAACAGACAGACACAGATAGGCAGAATAATACGCTCGGTATGCAGACAGGCTAACAGAATTAAGTCTTATTTAACATACGTGGGCATCACATTTTTTTGTTGTTTGCACCATAATACTTATAATTTTGTGTAACTGTAGCCTGTTGTACACAAACATGGACAATTACACTGCTTCATGTTCAAAGAAAAATAATTGGTTATTATATTATTGGTTCTTCCTAACCCCAAAATAGCTGGATGAAATCTGAAAAAAAGACAAACCAAAGCTTGGGTCTTAGGAGGCTAATAATGTTAAAAAAAATTAATAAATAAAAGGGAGATGTCATATATGTGTACATGTTGTAATGTAATTGAGTGAACTCTGTGAGGCGTTACCACCTTATTATATAGGCAGACATGAGTAAAAGCCAGTTCAGTTCACCACATGAAGTTTCCTGTCTTCAATACATTACAGGTACCCAAGATTAACATGATATTGGCAGAAACTGTGTGTGTTATGTGACCTTTCAAAATTAAAAGGCAGCATAAAATATGCAGCAAGATCTGCTGCTAAATTCACCACAGCACACCTTCAGAGGTCAAGGGAGTCTATGCCTTAATTGGTCAGGGCTGGAATTTTGGTGAAAATATTAGGCAGGGCAGGTGGTCATAATGTTATGGCTGACCGGTGTATATTTATAAAAATTAATTAAGACAATGATTGCTATCAGGATGTTTTGACCTATTTATTAATATCTGACAATAAATTCTGAAAAGAAAGGGAAGTTTAATGTTATTCCAATTCACCATTGCCTTAGCCAAAACATTTATCCTTTGTATAATATGTTTGTGATACACAGATTATTCATTTGTTTTATCACTGATAGAAATGCCCCCAATAATAAGACGAGGAAGCGAAATACTTATACATCTTTTTATTTTTAACCAGATGAAGAAGCTTAGGGGAGAGACAAGGCAAACACATTATTTGAAGATACATTTATATGAGATTAAATTATTACCCCAAAAATCCATTAATTTACTCAACCCCATGTCTTCTCAAATGTTGATGTCTTTCTTTGATCAGTTGAGAAGAAATGAAGTTTTTAAAGACAAACATTACAGGATTTTTCTCAATCTAATAGACCTTAATGGACCCAAACACTTTACAATTTAAAGGCGGAGTCCATGATGTTTGAAAGCCAATGTTGATATTTGAAATCACCTAAACAAACACGCCCCTACCCCAATAGAATCTGGACCTTCTGTTGATAGACCCGCCCCACACATACGCAACTCGGCATTTGATTTGATTTGATTGGCTATAAGTGTGTTTTGGTAGTCGGCCCGTCTCCTTTTCCAACGCGTTTTTCAAACATCGTGGACTCCGCCTTTAAATGCAGTTTAAAATTGCAGTTCAACGCAGCTTCAAAGGGCTTTAAACAATCCCAAACGAGGCATAAGGGACTTATCTAGTGATAAGTCGAACGATTGTCATTTTCGGGAAGAAAAATAAAAAATTAAATTAAAAATAATCCTGTGACGCGCCAGCGCGACCTCACGTGTAATGCATAATGACATCGAAAGGTCAAGCAATGCGTATGCAAATCTAACGCTCCAGTGTTTACAAGTTTGGAGAAGAAGACCGTTCTGACATTGTTGTACGTGGAATGATACTAATTAATGTCTTTGTGTCAGTTTATTGTTTACTGATGGCGCATCACACAGATAGTGCAAGATGAGAAGTTGAAAATATATTTTTTTCCGCTTTGCTAGATAACTCCCTTATGCCTCGGTTGGGATCATTTGGAGACCTTTAAAGCAGACATATCATGCTTTTAAATCTGTCCTTTTTACATATAAATCATCTATTTGTGGTCTATGTAAAGCGAAACTGCAATGCTTGGGTCTGAATTCCTCATTATTATAGCCCCACAGGCCCCCTTTCTACCCCTTTTCTGATGTGCATCTGAGAGCAACTCGTTTTGGTACTGTCTTTTTAAATGCACGTCATACCCTGCCCCCTCTCCAGGTTGCAGAGGTGACACTCGGTTAAACTCCACCCCGTTCGGCCATTTTTGTAGTTTTATAGCAGAGATACGATTATCTAGCTGCACAGAAACTTTTTATTTACTCGTTATTCACAAAATGTCAACAACGGAAGACTTGTCCATCCAGCCTTATGTGTTCGCGCCAGAGTCGGAAACGGACTGAGAGGAAAATGAAGACGACGAACCTGCAGAACAACGTCTTCATATGGAGGTATCGCAATGGTGTGAGGCTGCAGCCTCCGGAGGTCGCATATCTAGACTGCATACGTCATCAAGACAGTCTTATTTCAGAATATTAACAATTATAAAGTTTACTATTATTCTTAGTTAATCGTAAGTTGTTGTAATATGCTCATGACTTGCAAATGTGATGCTCAGTTAACTTAAACCAGGCTTGATGCCCAAAAGCGATCTCCGCAGGCTGCAGCCTTCGGAGTGAGAAACAGCACTGCTAAACCATGACCACCGTGTACTTTACTTTTTTACTTTAAGTTATAAACTGCTTACCGAAGTGCTCTGCTCGTCGTCTCCAAAGATAGAAGTAATTGACCCCTCAATCAGACGAAGTCTATCGGCAAATCCTTCTTTATACTGGCGGAGATTGGTGAAGTAGTTATCCTTAAAGTGCCTCGGGCACACAAAAATGACTTTACCCACAGATGTGAGTACATGTCTTACGCTCTCGTAACTTCTGCATCCTTGAGCTTGGACTACAATATCGCAGCGAGAAATATAAAATGGCGGATTGCTCGTAGTGTTGGGCTGGAAGTCGATGTCCTTATTTAGCAGTTCCGCTGCAAATACTGTGACGTAATTGTTCAAAAAACGTAATAGATAATAGAAAAATCAGAACCGGTTGGAAAATATGACCAAAACAGAATATAAAGATATCAACAAAGCACCTGAAGAGACTAATTTCAACTTTTATGTACTTATAAACACTACAAATATACAACAAAATGCATTTAAGAGCCAAGAAAGTGGATTTAGCATGATATGTCTCCTTTAAAGCTGCATTGAAACTACAATTTAAAAAGTAAACTGGAGTCCAATAAAGTCTATTAAATTGAGAAAAATCCTGGAATGTTTTCCTCAAAAAAATAATTTTTTTCTCAACTGAACAAAGGAAGACATCAACATTGGATGACATGGGGGTGAATAAATTATCTAGGATGCTTCTGTGTTTTTTAAAGCAGGACCCTTCCTGATTCCCACCCACCACCTTACAGTGCAGGCCCTGCTCTAACTCTTAAATGAGACCCTGGGGTGAACTGCATGAAAAGTGGAACTACTCACGGCGGGCCGTAATGCTCTCAGTGTCATCGCTGGGTCCTGTCAGGGGGCGAGGAGTCCGGCGGGGAGTTTTCGGATCCTTCGCTGCTTAACGTCTCAGCCACGTCACTCGGCTCCCTGTGAAAGAAACGAGGCGCTGCGTCATGGTGTTGACGCATCAACACCATGACGCAGTGGTAGGTCCAGAGATGGGCAATTTTTCAAAAAAATGTATGGCCCAACCACCCGACTTAATGCATCAACACCATGACGCTGCGGTATGTCCAGAGATGGGAGATATTTCAAAAACATGTATAGCCCAACCACCAAACCTATCATCAAACGTGTCAGCGTTTCATTTCTAAAAGCGTGAGGCCTTCAGGTTATATTTCCGGGTGCCTCTTGGACAGAGTATAATGACCTCTAACTACATGCTAAAGTTTGTAGACAAACTTTGCGTTGGCTTGACGAATCCTGACCTGAACGGTTAAAACTGTTTGACAGAAGTTTAGTTTAGCTGTTAGCATGTTTAAGTACGAAGCTTTTTAACGCATGAAGCATGAACATGGTTTAACGCCGATGTTATAAAACAAGGTGTTTGCCATTAGACGCTTCTGTGTTTCGAAAGCAGGGCCCTTCCTGTTTCCCTCCCGCCACCTTACAGTGCAGGCCCTGCTCTAACTCTTAAATGAGACCCTGGGGTGAACCGCAACCCGCGCCCGCCCTGCACCGCAATCCATGTGCGGTACAGGCCACAGATGTCTGCGCAAGCAGGGTGCGCGTCAAGCGGGCGGCATGAAGCCGGGGCTGCCAAGCCGCTAATCCCGCCCAGGGCGCTGCATCCCGAGCTAGGAAACAAGCGAACCTAATGGCAGCACCTTGGAGCGACCTAAACCTGAGGGCGGACAGGGCACAACGGTGTAAACCGGGCACATTCTGAAAATAACCATCTTTGCGCTTGACTTGCAGAAACAGTTTTAGGACATTTAATAACAGGCAATAACATTTCCATGAATTTATGCCCATCTTTTGTACGGCGATGCATGAAAAGTGGAACTACTCACGGCGGGCCGTAACGCTCTCAGTGTCATCGCTGGGTCCTGTCAGGGGGCGAGGAGTCCCGCGGGGAGTTTTCGGATCCTTCGCCGCTTAACGTCTCAGCCACGTCACTCGGCTCCCTGTGAAAGAAACGAGGCGCTGCGTCATGGTGTTGACGCATCAACACCATGACGCAGTGGTAGGTCCAAAGATGGGCAATATTTCAAAAAAATGTATGGCCCAACCACCCGACTTAATGCATCAACACCATGACGCTGCGGTATGTCCAGAGATGGGAGATATTTCAAAAACATGTATAGCCCAACCACCAAACCTATCATCAAACGTGTCAGCGTTTCATTTCTAAAAGCGTGAGGCCTTCAGGTTATATTTCCGGGTGCCTCTTGGACAGAGTATAATGACCTCTAAGTACATGCTAAAGTTTGTAGACAAACTTTGCGTTGGCTTGACGAATCCTGACCTGAACGGTTAAAACTGTTTGACAGAAGTTTAGTTTAGCTGTTAGCATGTTTAAGTAAGAAGCTTTTTAACGCATGAAGCATGAACATGGTATAACGCCGATGTTATAAAACAAGGTGTTTGCCATTAGACGCTTCTGTGTTTCGAAAGCAGGGCCCTTCCTGTTTCCCTCCCGCCACCTTACAGTGCAGGCCCTGCTCTAACTCTTAAATGAGACCCTGGGGTGAACCGCGACCCGCGCCCGCCCTGCACCGCAATCCATGTGCGGTACAGGCCACAGATGTCTGCGCAAGCAGGGTGCGCGTCAAGCGGGCGGCATGAAGCCGGGGCTGCCAAGCCGCTAATCCCGCCCAGCGCGCTGCATCCCGAGCTAGGAAACAAGCGAACCTAATGGCAGCACCTTGGAGCGACCTAAACCTGAGGGCGGACAGGGCACAACGGTGTAAACCGGGCACATTCTGAAAATAACCATCTTTGCGCTTGACTTGCAGAAACAGTTTTAGGACATTTAATAACAGGCAATAACATTTCCATGAATTTATGCCCATCTTTTGTACGACGATGCATGAAAAGTGGAACTACTCACGGCGGGCCGTAACGCTCTCAGTGTCATCGCTGGGTCCTGTCAGGGGGCGAGGAGTCCCGCGGGGAGTTTTCGGATCCTTCGCCGCTTAACGTCTCAGCCACGTCACTCGGCTCCCTGTGAAAGAAACGAGGCGCTGCGTCATGGTGTTGACGCATCAACACCATGACGCAGTGGTAGGTCCAGAGATGGGCAATATTTCAAAAAAATGTATGGCCCAACCACCCGACTTAATGCATCAACACCATGACGCTGCGGTATGTCCAGAGATGGGAGATATTTCAAAAACATGTATAGCCCAACCACCAAACCTATCATCAAACGTGTCAGCGTTTCATTTCTAAAAGCGTGAGGCCTTCAGGTTATATTTCCGGGTGCCTCTTGGACAGAGTATAATGACCTCTAAGTACATGCTAAAGTTTGTAGACAAACTTTGCGTTGGCTTGACGAATCCTGACCTGAACGGTTAAAACTGTTTGACAGAAGTTTAGTTTAGCTGTTAGCATGTTTAAGTACGAAGCTTTTTAACGCATGAAGCATGAACATGGTTTAACGCCGATGTTATAAAACAAGGTGTTTGCCATTAGACGCTTCTGTGTTTCGAAAGCAGGGCCCTTCCTGTTTCCCTCCCGCCACCTTACAGTGCAGGCCCTGCTCTAACTCTTAAATGAGACCCTGGGGTGAACCGCGACCCGCGCCCGCCCTGCACCGCAATCCATGTGCGGTACAGGCCACAGCTGTCTGCGCAAGCAGGGTGCGCGTCAAGCGGGCGGCATGAAGCCGGGGCTGCCAAGCCGCTAATCCCGCCCAGCGCGCTGCATCCCGAGCTAGGAAACAAGCGAACCTAATGGCAGCACCTTGGAGCGACCTAAACCTGAGGGCGGACAGGGCACAACGGTGTAAACCGGGCACATTCTGAAAATAACCATCTTTGCGCTTGACTTGCAGAAACAGTTTTAGGACATTTAATAACAGGCAATAACATTTCCATGAATTTATGCCCATCTTTTGTACGACGATGCATGAAAAGTGGAACTACTCACGGCGGGCCGTAACGCTCTCAGTGTCATCGCTGGGTCCTGTCAGGGGGCGAGGAGTCCCGCGGGGAGTTTTCGGATCCTTCGCCGCTTAACGTCTCAGCCACGTCACTCGGCTCCCTGTGAAAGAAACGAGGCGCTGCGTCATGGTGTTGACGCATCAACACCATGACGCAGTGGTAGGTCCAGAGATGGGCAATATTTCAAAAAAATGTATGGCCCAACCACCCGACTTAATGCATCAACACCATGACGCTGCGGTATGTCCAGAGATGGGAGATATTTCAAAAACATGTATAGCCCAACCACCAAACCTATCATCAAACGTGTCAGCGTTTCATTTCTAAAAGCGTGAGGCCTTCAGGTTATATTTCCGGGTGCCTCTTGAACAGAGTATAATGACCTCTAACTACATGCTAAAGTTTGTAGACAAACTTTGCGTTGGCTTGACGAATCCTGACCTGAACGGTTAAAACTGTTTGACAGAAGTTTAGTTTAGCTGTTAGCATGTTTAAGTACGAAGCTTTTTAACGCATGAAGCATGAACATGGTTTAACGCCGATGTTATAAAACAAGGTGTTTGCCATTAGACGCTTCTGTGTTTCGAAAGCAGGGCCCTTCCTGTTTCCCTCCCGCCACCTTACAGTGCAGGCCCTGCTCTAACTCTTAAATGAGACCCTGGGGTGAACCGCGACCCGCGCCCGCCCTGCACCGCAATCCATGTGCGGTACAGGCCACAGCTGTCTGCGCAAGCAGGGTGCGCGTCAAGCGGGCGGCATGAAGCCGGGGCTGCCAAGCCGCTAATCCCGCCCAGGGCGCTGCATCCCGAGCTAGGAAACAAGCGAACCTAATGGCAGCACCTTGGAGCGACCTAAACCTGAGGGCGGACAGGGCACAACGGTGTAAACCGGGCACATTCTGAAAATAACCATCTTTGCGCTTGACTTGCAGAAACAGTTTTAGGACATTTAATAACAGGCAATAACATTTCCATGAATTTATGCCCATCTTTTGTACGGCGATGCATGAAAAGTGGAACTACTCACGGCGGGCCGTAACGCTCTCAGTGTCATCGCTGGGTCCTGTCAGGGGGCGAGGAGTCCCGCGGGGAGTTTTCGGATCCTTCGCCGCTTAACGTCTCAGCCACGTCACTCGGCTCCCTGTGAAAGAAACGAGGCGCTGCGTCATGGTGTTGACGCATCAACACCATGACGCAGTGGTAGGTCCAGAGATGGGCAATATTTCAAAAAAATGTATGGCCCAACCACCCGACTTAATGCATCAACACCATGACGCTGCGGTATGTCCAGAGATGGGAGATATTTCAAAAACATGTATAGCCCAACCACCAAACCTATCATCAAACGTGTCAGCGTTTCATTTCTAAAAGCGTGAGGCCTTCAGGTTATATTTCCGGGTGCCTCTTGGACAGAGTATAATGACCTCTAAGTACATGCTAAAGTTTGTAGACAAACTTTGCGTTGGCTTGACGAATCCTGACCTGAACGGTTAAAACTGTTTGACAGAAGTTTAGTTTAGCTGTTAGCATGTTTAAGTACGAAGCTTTTTAACGCATGAAGCATGAACATGGTTTAATGCCGATGTTATAAAACAAGGTGTTTGCCATTAGAGGCTTCTGTGTTTCGAAAGCAGGGCCCTTCCTGTTTCCCTCCCGCCACCTTACAGTGCAGGCCCTGCTCTAACTCTTAAATGAGACCCTGGGGTGAACCGCGACCCGCGCCCGCCCTGCACCGCAATCCATGTGCGGTACAGGCCACAGCTGTCTGCGCAAGCAGGGTGCGCGTCAAGCGGGCGGCATGAAGCCGGGGCTGCCAAGCCGCTAATCCCGCCCAGGGCGCTGCATCCCGAGCTAGGAAACAAGCGAACCTAATGGCAGCACCTTGGAGCGACCTAAACCTGAGGGCGGACAGGGCACAACGGTGTAAACCGGGCACATTCTGAAAATAACCATCTTTGCGCTTGACTTGCAGAAACAGTTTTAGGACATTTAATAACAGGCAATAACATTTCCATGAATTTATGCCCATCTTTTGTACGGCGATGCATGAAAAGTGGAACTACTCACGGCGGGCCGTAACGCTCTCAGTGGCATCGCTGGGTCCTGTCAGGGGGCGAGGAGTCCCGCGGGGAGTTTTCGGATCCTTTGCCGCTTAACGTCTCAGCCACGTCACTCGGCTCCCTGTGAAAGAAACGAGGCGCTGCGTCATGGTGTTGACGCATCAACACCATGACGCAGTGGTAGGTCCAGAGATGGGCAATATTTCAAAAAAATGTATGGCCCAACCACCCGACTTAATGCATCAACACCATGACGCTGCGGTATGTCCAGAGATGGGAGATATTTCAAAAACATGTATAGCCCAACCACCAAACCTATCATCAAACGTGTCAGCGTTTCATTTCTAAAAGCGTGAGGCCTTCAGGTTATATTTCCGGGTGCCTCTTGGACAGAGTATAATGACCTCTAAGTACATGCTAAAGTTTGTAGACAAACTTTGCGTTGGCTTGACGAATCCTGACCTGAACGGTTAAAACTGTTTGACAGAAGTTTAGTTTAGCTGTTAGCATGTTTAAGTACGAAGCTTTTTAACGCATGAAGCATGAACATGGTTTAACGCCGATGTTATAAAACAAGGTGTTTGCCATTAGACGCTTCTGTGTTTCGAAAGCAGGGCCCTTCCTGTTTCCCTCCCGCCACCTTACAGTGCAGGCCCTGCTCTAACTCTTAAATGAGACCCTGGGGTGAACCGCGACCCGCGCCCGCCCTGCACCGCAATCCATGTGCGGTACAGGCCACAGCTGTCTGCGCAAGCAGGGTGCGCGTCAAGCGGGCGGCATGAAGCCGGGGCTGCCAAGCCGCTAATCCCGCCCAGGGCGCTGCATCCCGAGCTAGGAAACAAGCGAACCACATGGCAGCACCTTGGAGCGACCTAAACCTGAGGGCGGACAGGGCACAACGGTGTAAACCGGGCACATTCTGAAAATAACCATCTTTGCGCTTGACTTGCAGAAACAGTTTTAGGACATTTAATAACAGGCAATAACATTTCCATGAATTTATGCCCATCTTTTGTACGGCGATGCATGAAAAGTGGAACTACTCACGGCGGGCCGTAACGCTCTCAGTGTCATCGCTGGGTCCTGTCAGGGGGCGAGGAGTCCCGCGGGGAGTTTTCGGATCCTTCGCCGCTTAACGTCTCAGCCACGTCACTCGGCTCCCTGTGAAAGAAACGAGGCGCTGCGTCATGGTGTTGACGCATCAACACCATGACGCAGTGGTAGGTCCAGAGATGGGCAATATTTCAAAAAAATGTATGGCCCAACCACCCGACTTAATGCATCAACACCATGACGCTGCGGTATGTCCAGAGATGGGAGATATTTCAAAAACATGTATAGCCCAACCACCAAACCTATCATCAAACGTGTCAGCGTTTCATTTCTAAAAGCGTGAGGCCTTCAGGTTATATTTCCGGGTGCCGCTTGGACAGAGTATAATGACCTCTAAGTACATGCTAAAGTTTGTAGACAAACTTTGCGTTGGCTTGACGAATCCTGACCTGAACGGTTAAAACTGTTTGACAGAAGTTTAGTTTAGCTGTTAGCATGTTTAAGTACGAAGCTTTTTAACGCATGAAGCATGAACATGGTTTAATGCCGATGTTATAAAACAAGGTGTTTGCCATTAGAGGCTTCTGTGTTTCGAAAGCAGGGCCCTTCCTGTTTCCCTCCCGCCACCTTACAGTGCAGGCCCTGCTCTAACTCTTAAATGAGACCCTGGGGTGAACCGCGACCCGCGCCCGCCCTGCACCGCAATCCATGTGCGGTACAGGCCACAGCTGTCTGCGCAAGCAGGGTGCGCGTCAAGCGGGCGGCATGAAGCCGGGGCTGCCAAGCCGCTAATCCCGCCCAGGGCGCTGCATCCCGAGCTAGGAAACAAGCGAACCTAATGGCAGCACCTTGGAGCGACCTAAACCTGAGGGCGGATAGGGCACAACGGTGTAAACCGGGCACATTCTGAAAATAACCATCTTTGCGCTTGACTTGCAGAAACAGTTTTAGGACATTTAATAACAGGCAATAACATTTCCATGAATTTATGCCCATCTTTTGTACGGCGATGCATGAAAAGTGGAACTACTCACGGCGGGCCGTAACGCTCTCAGTGGCATCGCTGGGTCCTGTCAGGGGGCGAGGAGTCCCGCGGGGAGTTTTCGGATCCTTTGCCGCTTAACGTCTCAGCCACGTCACTCGGCTCCCTGTGAAAGAAACGAGGCGCTGCGTCATGGTGTTGACGCATCAACACCATGACGCAGTGGTAGGTCCAGAGATGGGCAATATTTCAAAAAAATGTATGGCCCAACCACCCGACTTAATGCATCAACACCATGACGCTGCGGTATGTCCAGAGATGGGAGATATTTCAAAAACATGTATAGCCCAACCACCAAACCTATCATCAAACGTGTCAGCGTTTCATTTCTAAAAGCGTGAGGCCTTCAGGTTATATTTCCGGGTGCCTCTTGGACAGAGTATAATGACCTCTAAGTACATGCTAAAGTTTGTAGACAAACTTTGCGTTGGCTTGACGAATCCTGACCTGAACGGTTAAAACTGTTTGACAGAAGTTTAGTTTAGCTGTTAGCATGTTTAAGTACGAAGCTTTTTAACGCATGAAGCATGAACATGGTTTAACGCCGATGTTATAAAACAAGGTGTTTACCATTAGACGCTTCTGTGTTTCGAAAGCAGGGCCCTTCCTGTTTCCCTCCCGCCACCTTACAGTGCAGGCCCTGCTCTAACTCTTAAATGAGACCCTGGGGTGAACCGCGACCCGCGCCCGCCCTGCACCGCAATCCATGTGCGGTACAGGCCACAGCTGTCTGCGCAAGCAGGGTGCGCGTCAAGCGGGCGGCATGAAGCCGGGGCTGCCAAGCCGCTAATCCCGCCCAGGGCGCTGCATCCCGAGCTAGGAAACAAGCGAACCACATGGCAGCACCTTGGAGCGACCTAAACCTGAGGGCGGACAGGGCACAACGGTGTAAACCGGGCACATTCTGAAAATAACCATCTTTGCGCTTGACTTGCAGAAACAGTTTTAGGACATTTAATAACAGGCAATAACATTTCCATGAATTTATGCCCATCTTTTGTACGGCGATGCATGAAAAGTGGAACTACTCACGGCGGGCCGTAACGCTCTCAGTGTCATCGCTGGGTCCTGTCAGGGGGCGAGGAGTCCCGCGGGGAGTTTTCGGATCCTTCGCCGCTTAACGTCTCAGCCACGTCACTCGGCTCCCTGTGAAAGAAACGAGGCGCTGCGTCATGGTGTTGACGCATCAACACCATGACGCAGTGGTAGGTCCAGAGATGGGCAATATTTCAAAAAATTGTATGGCCCAACCACCCGACTTAATGCATCAACACCATGACGCTGCGGTATGTCCAGAGATGGGAGATATTTCAAAAACATGTATAGCCCAACCACCAAACCTATCATCAAACGTGTCAGCGTTTCATTTCTAAAAGCGTGAGGCCTTCAGGTTATATTTCCGGGTGCCTCTTGGACAGAGTATAATGACCTCTAAGTACATGCTAAAGTTTGTAGACAAACTTTGCGTTGGCTTGACGAATCCTGACCTGAACGGTTAAAACTGTTTGACAGAAGTTTAGTTTAGCTGTTAGCATGTTTAAGTACGAAGCTTTTTAACGCATGAAGCATGAACATGGTTTAACGCCGATGTTATAAAACAAGGTGTTTGCCATTAGACGCTTCTGTGTTTCGAAAGCAGGGCCCTTCCTGTTTCCCTCCCGCCACCTTACAGTGCAGGCCCTGCTCTAACTCTTAAATGAGACCCTGGGGTGAACCGCGACCCGCGCCCGCCCTGCACCGCAATCCATGTGCGGTACAGGCCACAGCTGTCTGCGCAAGCAGGGTGCGCGTCAAGCGGGCGGCATGAAGCCGGGGCTGCCAAGCCGCTAATCCCGCCCAGGGCGCTGCATCCCGAGCTAGGAAACAAGCGAACCTAATGGCAGCACCTTGGAGCGACCTAAACCTGAGGGCGGACAGGGCACAACGGTGTAAACCGGGCACATTCTGAAAATAACCATCTTTGCGCTTGACTTGCAGAAACAGTTTTAGGACATTTAATAACAGGCAATAACATTTCCATGAATTTATGCCCATCTTTTGTAGGGCGATGCATGAAAAATGGAACTACTCACGGCGGGCCGTAACGCTCTCAGTGTCATCGCTGGGTCCTGTCAGGGGGCGAGGAGTCCCGCGGGGAGTTTTCGGATCCTTCGCCGCTTAACGTCTCAGCCACGTCACTCGGCTCCCTGTGAAAGAAACAAGGAGCTGCGTCATGGTGTTGACGCATCAACACCATGACGCAGTGGTAGGTCCAGAGATGGGCAATATTTCAAACAAAATGTATGGCCCAACCACCCGACTTAATGCATCAACACCATGACGCTGCGGTATGTCCAGAGATGGGAGATATTTCAAAAACATGTATAGCCCAACCACCAAACCTATCATCAAACGTGTCAGCGTTTCATTTCTAAAAGCGTGAGGCCTTCAGGTTATATTTCCGGGTGCCTCTTGGACAGAGTATAATGACTTCTAAGTACATGCTAAAGTTTGTAGACAAACTTTGCGTTGGCTTGACGAATCCTGACCTGAACGATTAAAACTGTTTGACAGAAGTTTAGTTTAGCTGTTAGCATGTTTAAGTACGAAGCTTTTTAACGCATGAAGCATGAACATGGTTTAACGCCGATGTTATAAAACAAGGTGTTTGCCATTAGACGCTTCTGTGTTTCGAAAGCAGGGCCCTTCCTGTTTCCCTCCCGCCACCTTACAGTGCAGGCCCTGCTCTAACTCTTAAATGAGACCCTGGGGTGAACCGCGACCCGCGCCCGCCCTGCACCGCAATCCATGTGCGGTACAGGCCACAGCTGTCTGCGCAAGCAGGGTGCGCGTCAAGCGGGCGGCATGAAGCCGGGGCTGCCAAGCCGCTAATCCCGCCCAGGGCGCTGCATCCCGAGCTAGGAAACAAGCGAACCACATGGCAGCACCTTGGAGCGACCTAAACCTGAGGGCGGACAGGGCACAACGGTGTAAACCGGGCACATTCTGAAAATAACCATCTTTGCGCTTGACTTGCAGAAACAGTTTTAGGACATTTAATAACAGGCAATAACATTTCCATGAATTTATGCCCATCTTTTGTACGGCGATGCATGAAAAGTGGAACTACTCACGGCGGGCCGTAACGCTCTCAGTGTCATCGCTGGGTCCTGTCAGGGGGCGAGGAGTCCCGCGGGGAGTTTTCGGATCCTTCGCCGCTTAACGTCTCAGCCACGTCACTCGGCTCCCTGTGAAAGAAACGAGGCGCTGCGTCATGGTGTTGACGCATCAACACCATGACGCAGTGGTAGGTCCAGAGATGGGCAATATTTCAAAAAAATGTATGGCCCAACCACCCGACTTAATGCATCAACACCATGACGCTGCGGTATGTCCAGAGATGGGAGATATTTCAAAAACGTGTATAGCCCAACCACCAAACCTATCATCAAACGTGTCAGCGTTTCATTTCTAAAAGCGTGAGGCCTTCAGGTTATATTTCCGGGTGCCTCTTGGACAGAGTATAATGACCTCTAAGTACATGCTAAAGTTTGTAGACAAACTTTGCGTTGGCTTGACGAATCCTGACCTGAACGGTTAAAACTGTTTGACAGAAGTTTAGTTTAGCTGTTAGCATGTTTAAGTACGAAGCTTTTTAACGCATGAAGCATGAACATGGTTTAACGCCGATGTTATAAAACAAGGTGTTTGCCATTAGACGCTTCTGTGTTTCGAAAGCAGGGCCCTTCCTGTTTCCCTCCCGCCACCTTACAGTGCAGGCCCTGCTCTAACTCTTAAATGAGACCCTGGGGTGAACCGCGACCCGCGCCCGCCCTGCACCGCAATCCATGTGCGGTACAGGCCACAGCTGTCTGCGCAAGCAGGGTGCGCGTCAAGCGGGCGGCATGAAGCCGGGGCTGCCAAGCCGCTAATCCCGCCCAGGGCGCTGCATCCCGAGCTAGGAAACAAGCGAACCTAATGGCAGCACCTTGGAGCGACCTAAACCTGAGGGCGGACAGGGCACAACGGTGTAAACCGGGCACATTCTGAAAATAACCATATTTGCGCTTGACTTGCAGAAACAGTTTTAGGACATTTAATAACAGGCAATAACATTTCCATGAATTTATGCCCATCTTTTGTACGGCGATGCATGAAAAGTGGAACTACTCACGGCGGGCCGTAACGCTCTCAGTGTCATCGCTGGGTCCTGTCAGGGGGGGAGTCCCGCGGGGAGTTTTCAAGTCCTTCGCCGCTTAACGTCTCAGCCACGTCACTCGGCTCCCTGTGAAAGAAACGAGGCGATGCGTCATGGTGTTGACGCATCAACACCATGACGCAGTGGTAGGTCCAGAGATGGGCAATATTTCAAAAAAATGTATGGCCCAACCACCCGACTTAATGCATCAACACCACGACGCTGCGGTATGTCCAGAGATGGGAGATATTTCAAAAACATGTATAGCCCAACCACCAAACCTATCATCAAACGTGTCAGCGTTTCATTTCTAAAAGAGTGAGGCCTTCAGGTTATATTTCCGGGTGCCTCTTGGACAGAGTATAATGACCTCTAAGTACATGCTAAAGTTTGTAGACAAACTTTGCGTTGGCTTGACGAATCCTGACCTGAACGGTTAAAACTGTTTGACAGAAGTTTAGTTTAGCTGTTAGCATGTTTAAGTACGAAGCTTTTTAACGCATGAAGCATGAACATGGTTTAACGCCGATGTTATAAAACAAGGTGTTTGCCATTAGACGCTTCTGTGTTTCGAAAGCAGGGCCCTTCCTGTTTCCCTCCCGCCACCTTACAGTGCAGGCCCTGCTCTAACTCTTAAATGAGACCCTGGGGTGAACCGCGACCCGCGCCCGCCCTGCACCGCAATCCATGTGCGGTACAGGCCACAGCTGTCTGCGCAAGCAGGGTGCGCGTCAAGCGGGCGGCATGAAGCCGGGGCTGCCAAGCCGCTAATCCCGCCCAGGGCGCTGCATCCCGAGCTAGGAAACAAGCGAACCTAATGGCAGCACCTTGGAGCGACCTAAACCTGAGGGCGGACAGGGCACAACGGTGTAAACCGGGCACATTCTGAAAATAACCATCTTTGCGCTTGACTTGCAGAAACAGTTTTAGGCAAGGCAAGGCAAGGCAAGTTTATTTGTATAGCACATTTCATACACAGAGGTCATTCAAAGTGCTTTACACAGAAATGAGAAAACAATATATAAAAAGAAAAAGAAAATGTAAAAATAAGATTTACACGATAAGATCACAATAAAGACAAAGATACATGAGAATTTAAAATAACAATTAAAGAAAATAAATGTGATTTTAATAAAACAGTTTAAAAAGTTAAAAAGAATAAAACAGGAGTAAAAGTGACTTGAGTTAAAAGTGCAGTCAGTGTGAAGCAGCACAGTGCTCATTCAGTAAATGCAGAGTTAAACAGATGTGTTTTTAATCTAGATTTAAAAGTATTTACTGTTGAAGCACATCTGATCTCTTCTGGAAGTTGATTCCAGCTAGAGGTGGCATAATAACTAAATGCTGACGCACCTTGTTTTGAGTGAACCCTTGGTATTTCTAACTGACCGGATCCTAATGATCTGAGTAATCTGTTAGGTTTATATTCAGTTAGCATATCTGTCATGTATTTGGGTCCTAAGCCATGAAGTGATTTATAAACGAGTAACAATACTTTAAAGTCTATTCTAAATGTAACAGGAAGCCAGTGTAAGGATCTGAGGACTGGAGTGATGTGCTCAGATTTTTTGGTTCTGGTCAGAATTCTGGCAGCAGCGTTCTGTATGAGCTGCAGCTGTCTAATGGTCTTTTTGGGGATCCCAGTAAGGAGTCCATTGCAGTAATCCACCCTGCTGGTGATGAAAGCATGAACAAGTTTCTCTAAGTCCTGTCTTGAGACAAAACATCTAATTCTGGCAATATTTCTGAGATGGTAGTAAGCTGATTTGCTTATTGCTTTCACGTGACTACTGAAATTAAGGTCAGACTCTAAAATTACACCAAGATTTCTGACTTTATTTTGTGTCTTTAGACCCCTAGAGTCAAGGTATGTGTTAACTTTGAGAGTTTCATCTTTATTTCCAAATACAATGACTTCGGTTTTGTCTTTGTTTAACTGGAGGAAGTTTTGACGCATTCCAACAGTTAATTTCATCAATGCATTTACATAGAGAGTCAATGGGGCTGTAGTCATTGGGTGACAGGGCTAAGTATATCTGGGTGTCATCTGCATAGGACATTTAATAACAGGCAATAACATTTCCATGAATTTATGCCCATCTTTTGTACGGCGATGCATGAAAAATGGAACTACTCACGGCGGGCCGTAACGCTCTCAGTGTCATCGCTGGGTCCTGTCAGGGGGCGAGGAGTCCCGCGGGGAGTTTTCGGATCCTTCGCCGCTTAACGTCTCAGCCACGTCACTCGGCTCCCTGTGAAAGAAACGAGGAGCTGCGTCATGGTGTTGACGCATCAACACCATGACGCAGTGGTAGGTCCAGAGATGGGCAATATTTCAAAAAAATGTATGGCCCAACCACCCGACTTAATGCATCAACACCATGACGCTGCGGTATGTCCAGAGATGGGAGATATTTCAAAAACATGTATAGCCCAACCACCAAACCTATCATCAAACGTGTCAGCGTTTCATTTCTAAAAGCGTGAGGCCTTCAGGTTATATTTCCGGGTGCCTCTTGGACAGAGTATAATGACCTCTAAGTACATGCTAAAGTTTGTAGACAAACTTTGCGTTGGCTTGACGAATCCTGACCTGAACGGTTAAAACTGTTTGACAGAAGTTTAGTTTAGCTGTTAGCATGTTTAAGTACGAAGCTTTTTAACGCATGAAGCATGAACATGGTTTAACGCCGATGTTATAAAACAAGGTGTTTGCCATTAGACGCTTCTGTGTTTCGAAAGCAGGGCCCTTCCTGTTTCCCTCCCGCCACCTTACAGTGCAGGCCATGCTCTAACTCTTAAATGAGACCCTGGGGTGAACCGCGACCCGCGCCCGCCCTGCACCGCAATCCATGTGCGGTACAGACCACAGCTGTCTGCGCAAGCAGGGTGCGCGTCAAGCGGGCGGCATGAAGCCGGGGCTGCCAAGCCGCTAATCCCGCCCAGGGCGCTGCATCCCGAGCTAGGAAACAAGCGAACCTAATGGCAGCACCTTGGAGCGACCTAAACCTGAGGGCGGACAGGGCACAACGGTGTAAACCGGGCACATTCTGAAAATAACCATCTTTGCGCTTGACTTGCAGAAACAGTTTTAGGACATTTAATAACAGGCAATAACATTTCCATGAATTTATGCCCATCTTTTGTACGGCGATGCATGAAAAGTGGAACTACTCACGGCGGGCCGTAACGCTCTCAGTGTCATCGCTGGGTCCTGTCAGGGGGCGAGGAGTCCCGCGGGGAGTTTTCGGATCCTTCGCCGCTTAACGTCTCAGCCACGTCACTCCGCTCCCTGTGAAAGAAACGAGGCGCTGCGTCATGGTGTTGACGCATCAACACCATGACGCAGTGGTAGGTCCAGAGATGGGCAATATTTCAAAAAAATGTATGGCCCAACCACCCGACTTAATGCATCAACACCATGACGCTGCGGTATGTCCAGAGATGGGAGATATTTCAAAAACGTGTATAGCCCAACCACCAAACCTATCATCAAACGTGTCAGCGTTTCATTTCTAAAAGCGTGAGGCCTTCAGGTTATATTTCCGGGTGCCTCTTGGACAGAGTATAATGACCTCTAAGTACATGCTAAAGTTTGTAGACAAACTTTGCGTTGGCTTGACGAATCCTGACCTGAACGGTTAAAACTGTTTGACAGAAGTTTAGTTTAGCTGTTAGCATGTTTAAGTACGAAGCTTTTTAACGCATGAAGCATGAACATGGTTTAACGCCGATGTTATAAAACAAGGTGTTTGCCATTAGACGCTTCTGTGTTTCAAAAGCAGGGCCCTTCCTGTTTCCCTCCCGCCACCTTACAGTGCAGGCCCTGCTCTAACTCTTAAATGAGACCCTGGGGTGAACCGCGACCCGCGCCCGCCCTGCACCGCAATCCATGTGCGGTACAGGCCACAGCTGTCTGCGCAAGCAGGGTGCGCGTCAAGCGGGCGGCATGAAACCGGGGCTGCCAAGCCGCTAATCCCGCCCAGGGCGCTGCATCCCGAGCTAGGAAACAAGCGAACCTAATGGCAGCACCTTGGAGCGACCTAAACCTGAGGGCGGACAGGGCACAACGGTGTAAACCGGGCACATTCTGAAAATAACCATATTTGCGCTTGACTTGCAGAAACAGTTTTAGGACATTTAATAACAGGCAATAACATTTCCATGAATTTATGCCCATCTTTTGTACGGCGATGCATGAAAAGTGGAACTACTCACGGCGGGCCGTAACGCTCTCAGTGTCATCGCTGGGTCCTGTCAGGGGGCGAGGAGTCCCGCGGGGAGTTTTCGGATCCTTCGCCGCTTAACGTCTCAGCCACGTCACTCGGCTCCCTGTGAAAGAAACGAGGCGCTGCGTCATGGTGTTGACGCATCAACACCATGACGCAGTGGTAGGTCCAGAGATGGGCAATATTTCAAAAAAATGTATGGCCCAACCACCCGACTTAATGCATCAACACCATGACGCTGCGGTATGTCCAGAGATGGGAGATATTTCAAAAACATGTATAGCCCAACCACCAAACCTATCATCAAACGTGTCAGCGTTTCATTTCTAAAAGCGTGAGGCCTTCAGGTTATATTTCCGGGTGCCTCTTGGACAGAGTATAATGACCTTACAGTGCAGGCCCTGCTCTAACTCTTAAATGAGACCCTGGGGTGAACCGCGACCCGCGCCCGCCCTGCACCGCAATCCATGTGCGGTACAGGCCACAGCTGTCTGCGCAAGCAGGGTGCGCGTCAAGCGGGCGGCATGAAACCGGGGCTGCCAAGCCGCTAATCCCGCCCAGGGCGCTGCATCCCGAGCTAGGAAACAAGCGAACCTAATGGCAGCACCTTGGAGCGACCTAAACCTGAGGGCGGACAGGGCACAACGGTGTAAACCGGGCACATTCTGAAAATAACCATATTTGCGCTTGACTTGCAGAAACAGTTTTAGGACATTTAATAACAGGCAATAACATTTCCATGAATTTATGCCCATCTTTTGTACGGCGATGCATGAAAAGTGGAACTACTCACGGCGGGCCGTAACGCTCTCAGTGTCATCGCTGGGTCCTGTCAGGGGGCGAGGAGTCCCGCGGGGAGTTTTCGGATCCTTCGCCGCTTAACGTCTCAGCCACGTCACTCGGCTCCCTGTGAAAGAAACGAGGCGCTGCGTCATGGTGTTGACGCATCAACACCATGACGCAGTGGTAGGTCCAGAGATGGGCAATATTTCAAAAAAATGTATGGCCCAACCACCCGACTTAATGCATCAACACCATGACGCTGCGGTATGTCCAGAGATGGGAGATATTTCAAAAACATGTATAGCCCAACCACCAAACCTATCATCAAACGTGTCAGCGTTTCATTTCTAAAAGCGTGAGGCCTTCAGGTTATATTTCCGGGTGCCTCTTGGACAGAGTATAATGACCTCTAAGTACATGCTAAAGTTTGTAGACAAACTTTGCGTTGGCTTGACGAATCCTGACCTGAACGGTTAAAACTGTTTGACAGAAGTTTAGTTTAGCTGTTAGCATGTTTAAGTACGAAGCTTTTTAACGCATGAAGCATGAACATGGTTTAACGCCGATGTTATAAAACAAGGTGTTTGCCATTAGACGCTTCTGTGTTTCGAAAGCAGGGCCCTTCCTGTTTCCCTCCCGCCACCTTACAGTGCAGGCCCTGCTCTAACTCTTAAATGAGACCCTGGGGTGAACCGCGACCCGCGCCCGCCCTGCACCGCAATCCATGTGCGGTACAGGCCACAGCTGTCTGCGCAAGCAGGGTGCGCGTCAAGCGGGCGGCATGAAGCCGGGGCTGCCAAGCCGCTAATCCCGCCCAGGGCGCTGCATCCCGAGCTAGGAAACAAGCGAACCACATGGCAGCACCTTGGAGCGACCTAAACCTGAGGGCGGACAGGGCACAACGGTGTAAACCGGGCACATTCTGAAAATAACCATCTTTGCACTTGACTTGCAGAAACAGTTTTAGGACATTTAATAACAGGCAATAACATTTCCATGAATTTATGCCCATCTTTTGTACGGCGATGCATGAAAAGTGGAACTACTCACGGCGGGCCGTAACGCTCTCAGTGTCATCGCTGGGTCCTGTCAGGGGGCGAGGAGTCCCGCGGGGAGTTTTCGGATCCTTCGCCGCTTAACGTCTCAGCCACGTCACTCGGCTCCCTGTGAAAGAAACGAGGCGCTGCGTCATGGTGTTGACGCATCAACACCATGACGCAGTGGTAGGTCCAGAGATGGGCAATATTTCAAAAAAATGTATGGCCCAACCACCCGACTTAATGCATCAACACCATGACGCTGCGGTATGTCCAGAGATGGGAGATATTTCAAAAACATGTATAGCCCAACCACCAAACCTATCATCAAACGTGTCAGCGTTTCATTTCTAAAATGAAAGCCTTCAGGTTATATTTCCGGGTGCCTCTTGGACAGAGTATAATGACCTCTAAGTACATGCTAAAGTTTGTAGACAAACTTTGCGTTGGCTTGACGAATCCTGACCTGAACGGTTAAAACTGTTTGACAGAAGTTTAGTTTAGCTGTTAGCATGTTTAAGTACGAAGCTTTTTAACTCATGAAGCATGAACATGGTTTAACGCCGATGTTATAAAACAAGGTGTTTGCCATTAGACGCTTCTGTGTTTCGAAAGCAGGGCCCTTCCTGTTTCCCTCACGCCACCTTACAGTGCAGGCCCTGCTCTAACTCTTAAATGAGACCCTGGGGTGAACCGCGACCCGCGCCCGCCCTGCACCGCAATCCATGTGCGGTACAGGCCACAGCTGTCTGCGCAAGCAGGGTGCGCGTCAAGCGGGCGGCATGAAGCCGGGGCTGCCAAGCCGCTAATCCCGCCCAGGGCGCTGCATCCCGAGCTAGGAAACAAGCGAACCTAATGGCAGCACCTTGGAGCGACCTAAACCTGAGGGCGGACAGGGCACAACGGTGTAAACCGGGCACATTCTGAAAATAACCATCTTTGCACTTGACTTGCAGAAACAGTTTTAGGACATTTAATAACAGGCAATAACATTTCCATGAATTTATGCCCATCTCTTGTACGCCGATGGATGAAAAGTGGAACTACTCACGGCGGGCCGTAACGCTCTCAGTGTCATCGCTGGGTCCTGTCAGGGGGCGAGGAGTCCCGCGGGGAGTTTTCGGATCCTTCGCCGCTTAACGTCTCAGCCACGTCACTCGGCTCCCTGTGAAAGAAACGAGGCGCTGCGTCATGGTGTTGACGCATCAACACCATGACGCAGTGGTAGGTCCAGAGATGGGCAATATTTCAAAAAAATGTATGGCCCAACCACCCGACTTAATGCATCAACACCATGACGCTGCGGTATGTCCAGAGATGGGAGATATTTCAAAAACGTGTATAGCCCAACCACCAAACCTATCATCAAACGTGTCAGCGTTTCATTTCTAAAAGCGTGAGGCCTTCAGGTTATATTTCCGGGTGCCTCTTGGACAGAGTATAATGACCTCTAAGTACATGCTAAAGTTTGTAGACAAACTTTGCGTTGGCTTGACGAATCCTGACCTGAACGGTTAAAACTGTTTGACAGAAGTTTAGTTTAGCTGTTAGCATGTTTAAGTACGAAGCTTTTTAACGCATGAAGCATGAACATGGTTTAACGCCGATGTTATAAAACAAGGTGTTTGCCATTAGACGCTTCTGTGTTTCAAAAGCAGGGCCCTTCCTGTTTCCCTCCCGCCACCTTACAGTGCAGGCCCTGTTCTAACTCTTAAATGAGACCCTGGGGTGAACCGCGACCCGCGCCCGCCCTGCACCGCAATCCATGTGCGGTACAGGCCACAGCTGTCTGCGCAAGCAGGGTGCGCGTCAAGCGGGCGGCATGAAGCCGGGGCTGCCAAGCCGCTAATCCCGCCCAGGGCGCTGCATCCCGAGCTAGGAAACAAGCGAACCTAATGGCAGCACCTTGGAGCGACCTAAACCTGAGGGCGGACAGGGCACAACGGTGTAAACCGGGCACATTCTGAAAATAACCATCTTTGCGCTTGACTTGCAGAAACAGTTTTAGGACATTTAATAACAGGCAATAACATTTCCATGAATTTAAGCCCATCTTTTGTACGGCGATGCATGAAAAGTGGAACTACTCACGGCGGGCCGTAACGCTCTCAGTGTCATCGCTGGGTCCTGTCAGGGGGCGAGGAGTCCCGCGGGGAGTTTTCGGATCCTTCGCCGCTTAACGTCTCAGCCACGTCACTCGGCTCCCTGTGAAAGAAACGAGGCGCTTCGTCATGGTGTTGACGCATCAACACCATGACGCAGTGGTAGGTCCAGAGATGGGCAATATTTCAAAAAAATGTATGGCCCAACCACCCGACTTAATGCATCAACACCATGACGCTGCGGTATGTCCAGAGATGGGAGATATTTCAAAAACATGTATAGCCCAACCACCAAACCTATCATCAAACGTGTCAGCGTTTCATTTCTAAAAGCGTGAGGCCTTCAGGTTATATTTCCGGGTGCCTGTTGGACAGAGTATAATGACCTCTAAGTACATGCTAAAGTTTGTAGACAAACTTTGCGTTGGCTTGACGAATCCTGACCTGAACGGTTAAAACTGTTTGACAGAAGTTTAGTTTAGCTGTTAGCATGTTTAAGTACGAAGCTTTTTAACGCATGAAGCATGAACATGGTTTAACGCCGATGTTATAAAACAAGGTGTTTGCCATTAGACGCTTCTGTGTTTCGAAAGCAGGGCCCTTCCTGTTTCCCTCCCGCCACCTTACAGTGCAGGCCCTGCTCTAACTCTTAAATGAGACCCTGGGGTGAACCGCGACCCGCGCCCGCCCTGCACCGCAATCCATGTGCGGTACAGGCCACAGCTGTCTGCGCAAGCAGGGTGCGCGTCAAGCGGGCGGCATGAAGCCGGGGCTGCCAAGCCGCTAATCCCGCCCAGGGCGCTGCATCCCGAGCTAGGAAACAAGCGAACCTAATGGCAGCACCTTGGAGCGACCTAAACCTGAGGGCGGACAGGGCACAACGGTGTAAACCGGGCACATTCTGAAAAAACCATCTTTGCGCTTGACTTGCAGAAACAGTTTTAGGACATTTAATAACAGGCAATAACATTTCCATGAATTTATGCCCATCTTTTGTACGGCGATGCATGAAAAGTGGAACTACTCACGGCGGGCCGTAACGCTCTCAGTGTCATCGCTGGGTCCTGTCAGGGGGCGAGGAGTCCCGCGGGGAGTTTTCGGATCCTTCGCCGCTTAACGTCTCAGCCACGTCACTCGGCTCCCTGTGAAAGAAACGAGGCGCTGCGTCATGGTGTTGACGCATCAACACCATGACGCAGTGGTAGGTCCAGAGATGGGCAATATTTCAAAAAAATGTATGGCCCAACCACCCGACTTAATGCATCAACACCATGACGCTGCGGTATGTCCAGAGATGGGAGATATTTCAAAAACATGTATAGCCCAACCACCAAACCTATCATCAAACGTGTCAGCGTTTCATTTCTAAAAGCGTGAGGCCTTCAGGTTATATTTCCGGGTGCCTCTTGGACAGAGTATAATGACCTCTAAGTACATGCTAAAGTTTGTAGACAAACTTTGCGTTGGCTTGACGAATCCTGACCTGAACGGTTAAAACTGTTTGACAGAAGTTTAGTTTAGCTGTTAGCATGTTTAAGTACGAAGCTTTTTAACGCATGAAGCATGAACATGGTTTAACGCCGATGTTATAAAACAAGGTGTTTGCCATTAGACGCTTCTGTGTTTCGAAAGCAGGGCCCTTCCTGTTTCCCTCCCGCCACCTTACAGTGCAGGCCCTGCTCTAACTCTTAAATGAGACCCTGGGGTGAACCGCGACCCGCGCCCGCCCTGCACCGCAATCCATGTGCGGTACAGGCCACAGCTGTCTGCGCAAGCAGGGTGCGCGTCAAGCAGGCGGCATGAAGCCGGGGCTGCCAAGCCGCTAATCCCGAGCTGGGAAACAAGCGAACCTAATGGCAGCACCTTGGAGCGACCTAAACCTGAGGGCGGACAGGGCACAACGGTGTAAACCGGGCACATTCTGAAAATAACCATATTTGCGCTTGACTTCCAGAAACAGTTTTAGGACATTTAATAACAGGCAATAACATTTCCATGAATTTATGCCCATCTTTTGTACGGCGATGCATGAAAAATGGAACTACTCACGGCGGGCCGTAACGCTCTCAGTGTCAGCGCTGGGTCCTGTCAGGGGGCGAGGAGTCCCGCGGGGAGTTTTCGGATCCTTCGCCGCTTAACGTCTCAGCCACGTCACTCGGCTCCCTATGAAAGAAACGAGGAGCTGCGTCATGGTGTTGACGCATCAACACCATGACGCAGTGGTAGGTCCAGAGATGGGCAATATTTCAAAAAATTGTATGGCCCAACCACCCGACTTAATGCATCAACACCATGACGCTGCGGTATGTCCAGAGATGGGAGATATTTCAAAAACATGTATAGCCCAACCACCAAACCTATCATCAAACGTGTCAGCGTTTCATTTCTAAAAGCGTGAGGCCTTCAGGTTATATTTCCGGGTGCCTCTTGGACAGAGTATAATGACCTCTAAGTACATGCTAAAGTTTGTAGACAAACTTTGCGTTGGCTTGACGAATCCTGACCTGAACGGTTAAAACTGTTTGACAGAAGTTTAGTTTAGCTGTTAGCATGTTTAAGTACGAAGCTTTTTAACGCATGAAGCATGAACATGGTTTAACGCCGATGTTATAAAACAAGGTGTTTGCCATTAGACGCTTCTGTGTTTCGAAAGCAGGGCCCTTCCTGTTTCCCTCCCACCACCTTACAGTGCAGGCCCTGCTCTAACTCTTAAATGAGACCCTGGGGTGAACCGCGACCCGCACCCGCCCTGCACCGCAATCCATGTGCGGTACAGGCCACAGCTGTCTGCGCAAGCAGGGTGCGCGTCAAGCGGGGGGCATGAAGCCGGGGCTGCCAAGCCGCTAATCCCGCCCAGGGCGCTGCATCCCGAGCTAGGAAACAAGCGAACCTAATGGCAGCACCTTGGAGCGACCTAAACCTGAGGGCGGACAGGGCACAACGGTGTAAACCGGGCACATTCTGAAAATAACCATCTTTGCGCTTGACTTGCAGAAACAGTTTTAGGACATTTAATAACAGGCAATAACATTTCCATGAATTTATGCCCATCTTTTGTACGGCGATGCATGAAAAGTGGAACTACTCACGGCGGGCCGTAACGCTCTCAGTGTCATCGCTGGGTCCTGTCAGGGGGGGAGTCCCGCGGGGAGTTTTCAAGTCCTTCGCCGCTTAACGTCTCAGCCACGTCACTCGGCTCCCTGTGAAAGAAACGAGGCGATGCGTCATGGTGTTGACGCATCAACACCATGACGCAGTGGTAGGTCCAGAGATGGGCAATATTTCAAAAAAATGTATGGCCCAACCACCCGACTTAATGCATCAACACCACGACGCTGCGGTATGTCCAGAGATGGGAGATATTTCAAAAACATGTATAGCCCAACCACCAAACCTATCATCAAACGTGTCAGCGTTTCATTTCTAAAAGAGTGAGGCCTTCAGGTTATATTTCCGGGTGCCTCTTGGACAGAGTATAATGACCTCTAAGTACATGCTAAAGTTTGTAGACAAACTTTGCGTTGGCTTGACGAATCCTGACCTGAACGGTTAAAACTGTTTGACAGAAGTTTAGTTTAGCTGTTAGCATGTTTAAGTACGAAGCTTTTTAACGCATGAAGCATGAACATGGTTTAACGCCGATGTTATAAAACAAGGTGTTTGCCATTAGACGCTTCTGTGTTTCGAAAGCAGGGCCCTTCCTGTTTCCCTCCCGCCACCTTACAGTGCAGGCCCTGCTCTAACTCTTAAATGAGACCCTGGGGTGAACCGCGACCCGCGCCCGCCCTGCACCGCAATCCATGTGCGGTACAGGCCACAGCTGTCTGCGCAAGCAGGGTGCGCGTCAAGCGGGCGGCATGAAGCCGGGGCTGCCAAGCCGCTAATCCCGCCCAGGGCGCTGCATCCCGAGCTAGGAAACAAGCGAACCTAATGGCAGCACCTTGGAGCGACCTAAACCTGAGGGCGGACAGGGCACAACGGTGTAAACCGGGCACATTCTGAAAATAACCATCTTTGCGCTTGACTTGCAGAAACAGTTTTAGACAAGGCAAGGCAAGGCAAGTTTATTTGTATAGCACATTTCATACACAGAGGTCATTCAAAGTGCTTTACACAGAAATGAGAAAACAATATATAAAAAGAAAAAGAAAATGTAAAAATAAGATTTACACGATAAGATCACAATAAAGACAAAGATACATGAGAATTTAAAATAACAATTAAAGAAAATAAATGTGATTTTAATAAAACAGTTTAAAAAGTTAAAAAGAATAAAACAGGAGTAAAAGTGACTTGAGTTAAAAGTGCAGTCAGTGTGAAGCAGCACAGTGCTCATTCAGTAAATGCAGAGTTAAACAGATGTGTTTTTAATCTAGATTTAAAAGTATTTACTGTTGAAGCACATCTGATCTCTTCTGGAAGTTGATTCCAGCTAGAGGTGGCATAATAACTAAATGCTGACGCACCTTGTTTTGAGTGAACCCTTGGTATTTCTAACTGACCGGATCCTAATGATCTGAGTAATCTGTTAGGTTTATATTCAGTTAGCATATCTGTCATGTATTTGGGTCCTAAGCCATGAAGTGATTTATAAACGAGTAACAATACTTTAAAGTCTATTCTAAATGTAACAGGAAGCCAGTGTAAGGATCTGAGGACTGGAGTGATGTGCTCAGATTTTTTGGTTCTGGTCAGAATTCTGGCAGCAGCGTTCTGTATGAGCTGCAGCTGTCTAATGGTCTTTTTGGGGATCCCAGTAAGGAGTCCATTGCAGTAATCCACCCTGCTGGTGATGAAAGCATGAACAAGTTTCTCTAAGTCCTGTCTTGAGACAAAACATCTAATTCTGGCAATATTTCTGAGATGGTAGTAAGCTGATTTGCTTATTGCTTTCACGTGACTACTGAAATTAAGGTCAGACTCTAAAATTACACCAAGATTTCTGACTTTATTTTGTGTCTTTAGACCCCTAGAGTCAAGGTATGTGTTAACTTTGAGAGTTTCATCTTTATTTCCAAATACAATGACTTCGGTTTTGTCTTTGTTTAACTGGAGGAAGTTTTGACGCATTCCAACAGTTAATTTCATCAATGCATTTACATAGAGAGTCAATGGGGCTGTAGTCATTGGGTGACAGGGCTAAGTATATCTGGGTGTCATCTGCATAGGACATTTAATAACAGGCAATAACATTTCCATGAATTTATGCCCATCTTTTGTACGGCGATGCATGAAAAATGGAACTACTCACGGCGGGCCGTAACGCTCTCAGTGTCATCGCTGGGTCCTGTCAGGGGGCGAGGAGTCCCGCGGGGAGTTTTCGGATCCTTGCCGCTTAACGTCTCAGCCACGTCACTCGGCTCCCTGTGAAAGAAACGAGGAGCTGCGTCATGGTGTTGACGCATCAACACCATGACGCAGTGGTAGGTCCAGAGATGGGCAATATTTCAAAAAAATGTATGGCCCAACCACCCGACTTAATGCATCAACACCATGACGCTGCGGTATGTCCAGAGATGGGAGATATTTCAAAAACATGTATAGCCCAACCACCAAACCTATCATCAAACGTGTCAGCGTTTCATTTCTAAAAGCGTGAGGCCTTCAGGTTATATTTCCGGGTGCCTCTTGGACAGAGTATAATGACCTCTAAGTACATGCTAAAGTTTGTAGACAAACTTTGCGTTGGCTTGACGAATCCTGACCTGAACGGTTAAAACTGTTTGACAGAAGTTTAGTTTAGCTGTTAGCATGTTTAAGTACGAAGCTTTTTAACGCATGAAGCATGAACATGGTTTAACACCGATGTTATAAAACAAGGTGTTTGCCATTAGACGCTTCTGTGTTTCGAAAGCAGGGCCCTTCCTGTTTCCCTCCCGCCACCTTACAGTGCAGGCCATGCTCTAACTCTTAAATGAGACCCTGGGGTGAACCGCGACCCGCGCCCGCCCTGCACCGCAATCCATGTGCGGTACAGGCCACAGCTGTCTGCGCAAGCAGGGTGCGCGTCAAGCGGGCGGCATGAAGCCGGGGCTGCCAAGCCGCTAATCCCGCCCAGGGCGCTGCATCCCGAGCTAGGAAACAAGCGAACCTAATGGCAGCACCTTGGAGCGACCTAAACCTGAGGGCGGACAGGGCACAACGGTGTAAACCGGGCACATTCTGAAAATAACCATCTTTGCGCTTGACTTGCAGAAACAGTTTTAGGACATTTAATAACAGGCAATAACATTTCCATGAATTTATGCCCATCTTTTGTACGGCGATGCATGAAAAGTGGAACTACTCACGGCGGGCCGTAACGCTCTCAGTGTCATCGCTGGGTCCTGTCAGGGGGCGAGGAGTCCCGCGGGGAGTTTTCGGATCCTTCGCCGCTTAACGTCTCAGCCACGTCACTCCGCTCCCTGTGAAAGAAACGAGGCGCTGCGTCATGGTGTTGACGCATCAACACCATGACGCAGTGGTAGGTCCAGAGATGGGCAATATTTCAAAAAAATGTATGGCCCAACCACCCGACTTAATGCATCAACACCATGACGCTGCGGTATGTCCAGAGATGGGAGATATTTCAAAAACGTGTATAGCCCAACCACCAAACCTATCATCAAACGTGTCAGCGTTTCATTTCTAAAAGCGTGAGGCCTTCAGGTTATATTTCCGGGTGCCTCTTGGACAGAGTATAATGACCTCTAAGTACATGCTAAAGTTTGTAGACAAACTTTGCGTTGGCTTGACGAATCCTGACCTGAACGGTTAAAACTGTTTGACAGAAGTTTAGTTTAGCTGTTAGCATGTTTAAGTACGAAGCTTTTTAACGCATGAAGCATGAACATGGTTTAACGCCGATGTTATAAAACAAGGTGTTTGCCATTAGACGCTTCTGTGTTTCAAAAGCAGGGCCCTTCCTGTTTCCCTCCCGCCACCTTACAGTGCAGGCCCTGCTCTAACTCTTAAATGAGACCCTGGGGTGAACCGCGACCCGCGCCCGCCCTGCACCGCAATCCATGTGCGGTACAGGCCACAGCTGTCTGCGCAAGCAGGGTGCGCGTCAAGCGGGCGGCATGAAGCCGGGGCTGCCAAGCCGCTAATCCCGCCCAGGGCGCTGCATCCCGAGCTAGGAAACAAGCGAACCTAATGGCAGCACCTTGGAGCGACCTAAACCTGAGGGCGGACAGGGCACAACGGTGTAAACCGGGCACATTCTGAAAATAACCATCTTTGCGCTTGACTTGCAGAAACAGTTTTAGACAAGGCAAGGCAAGGCAAGTTTATTTGTATAGCACATTTCATACACAGAGGTCATTCAAAGTGCTTTACACAGAAATGAGAAAACAATATATAAAAAGAAAAAGAAAATGTAAAAATAAGATTTACACGATAAGATCACAATAAAGACAAAGATACATGAGAATTTAAAATAACAATTAAAGAAAATAAATGTGATTTTAATAAAACAGTTTAAAAAGTTAAAAAGAATAAAACAGGAGTAAAAGTGACTTGAGTTAAAAGTGCAGTCAGTGTGAAGCAGCACAGTGCTCATTCAGTAAATGCAGAGTTAAACAGATGTGTTTTTAATCTAGATTTAAAAGTATTTACTGTTGAAGCACATCTGATCTCTTCTGGAAGTTGATTCCAGCTAGAGGTGGCATAATAACTAAATGCTGACGCACCTTGTTTTGAGTGAACCCTTGGTATTTCTAACTGACCGGATCCTAATGATCTGAGTAATCTGTTAGGTTTATATTCAGTTAGCATATCTGTCATGTATTTGGGTCCTAAGCCATGAAGTGATTTATAAACGAGTAACAATACTTTAAAGTCTATTCTAAATGTAACAGGAAGCCAGTGTAAGGATCTGAGGACTGGAGTGATGTGCTCAGATTTTTTGGTTCTGGTCAGAATTCTGGCAGCAGCGTTCTGTATGAGCTGCAGCTGTCTAATGGTCTTTTTGGGGATCCCAGTAAGGAGTCCATTGCAGTAATCCACCCTGCTGGTGATGAAAGCATGAACAAGTTTCTCTAAGTCCTGTCTTGAGACAAAACATCTAATTCTGGCAATATTTCTGAGATGGTAGTAAGCTGATTTGCTTATTGCTTTCACGTGACTACTGAAATTAAGGTCAGACTCTAAAATTACACCAAGATTTCTGACTTTATTTTGTGTCTTTAGACCCCTAGAGTCAAGGTATGTGTTAACTTTGAGAGTTTCATCTTTATTTCCAAATACAATGACTTCGGTTTTGTCTTTGTTTAACTGGAGGAAGTTTTGACGCATTCCAACAGTTAATTTCATCAATGCATTTACATAGAGAGTCAATGGGGCTGTAGTCATTGGGTGACAGGGCTAAGTATATCTGGGTGTCATCTGCATAGGACATTTAATAACAGGCAATAACATTTCCATGAATTTATGCCCATCTTTTGTAGGCCGTAACGCTCTCAGTGTCATCGTTGGGTCCTGTCAGGGGGCGAGGAGTCCCGCGGGGAGTTTTCGGATCCTTCGACGCTTAACGTCTCAGCCACGTCACTCGGCTCCCTGTGAAAGAAACGAGGCGCTGCGTCATGGTGTTGACGCATCAACACCATGACGCAGTGGTAGGTCCAGAGATGGGCAATATTTCAAAAAAATGTATGGCCCAACCACCCGACTTAATGCATCAACACCATGACGCTGCGGTATGTCCAGAGATGGGAGATATTTCAAAAACATGTATAGCCCAACCACCAAACCTATCATCAAACGTGTCAGCGTTTCATTTCTAAAAGCGTGAGGCCTTCAGGTTATATTTCCGGGTGCCTCTTGGACAGAGTATAATGACCTCTAAGTACATGCTAAAGTTTGTAGACAAACTTTGCGTTGGCTTGACGAATCCTGACCTGAACGGTTAAAACTGTTTGACAGAAGTTTAGTTTAGCTGTTAGCATGTTTAAGTACGAAGCTTTTTAACGCATGAAGCATGAACATGGTTTAACGCCGATGTTATAAAACAAGGTGTTTGCCATTAGACGCTTCTGTGTTTCGAAAGCAGGGCCCTTCCTGTTTCCCTCCCGCCACCTTACAGTGCAGGCCATGCTCTAACTCTTAAATGAGACCCTGGGGTGAACCGCGACCCGCGCCCGCCCTGCACCGCAATCCATGTGCGGTACAGGCCACAGCTGTCTGCGCAAGCAGGGTGCGCGTCAAGCGGGCGGCATGAAGCCGGGGCTGCCAAGCCGCTAATCCCGCCCAGGGCGCTGCATCCCGAGCTAGGAAACAAGCGAACCTAATGGCAGCACCTTGGAGCGACCTAAACCTGAGGGCGGACAGGGCACAACGGTGTAAACCGGGCACATTCTGAAAATAACCATCTTTGCGCTTGACTTGCAGAAACAGTTTTAGGACATTTAATAACAGGCAATAACATTTCCATGAATTTATGCCCATCTTTTGTACGGCGATGCATGAAAAGTGGAACTACTCACGGCGGGCCGTAACGCTCTCAGTGTCATCGCTGGGTCCTGTCAGGGGGCGAGGAGTCCCGCGGGGAGTTTTCGGATCCTTCGCCGCTTAACGTCTCAGCCACGTCACTCGGCTCCCTGTGAAAGAAACGAGGCGCTGCGTCATGGTGTTGACGCATCAACACCATGACGCAGTGGTAGGTCCAGAGATGGGCAATATTTCAAAAAAATGTATGGCCCAACCACCCGACTTAATGCATCAACACCATGACGCTGCGGTATGTCCAGAGATGGGAGATATTTCAAAAACATGTATAGCCCAACCACCAAACCTATCATCAAACGTGTCAGCGTTTCATTTCTAAAAGCGTGAGGCCTTCAGGTTATATTTCCGGGTGCCTCTTGGACAGAGTATAATGACCTCTAAGTACATGCTAAAGTTTGTAGACAAACTTTGCGTTGGCTTGACGAATCCTGACCTGAACGGTTAAAACTGTTTGACAGAAGTTTAGTTTAGCTGTTAGCATGTTTAAGTACGAAGCTTTTTAACGCATGAAGCATGAACATGGTTTAACGCCGATGTTATAAAACAAGGTGTTTGCCATTAGACGCTTCTGTGTTTCGAAAGCAGGGCCCTTCCTGTTTCCCTCCCGCCACCTTACAGTGCAGGCCCTGCTCTAACTCTTAAATGAGACCCTGGGGTGAACCGCGACCCGCGCCCGCCCTGCACCGCAATCCATGTGCGGTACAGGCCACAGCTGTCTGCGCAAGCAGGGTGCGCGTCAAGCGGGCGGCATGAAGCCGGGGCTGCCAAGCCGCTAATCCCGCCCAGGGCGCTGCATCCCGAGCTAGGAAACAAGCGAACCACATGGCAGCACCTTGGAGCGACCTAAACCTGAGGGCGGACAGGGCACAACGGTGTAAACCGGGCACATTCTGAAAATAACCATCTTTGCGCTTGACTTGCAGAAACAGTTTTAGGACATTTAATAACAGGCAATAACATTTCCATGAATTTATGCCCATCTTTTGTACGGCGATGCATGAAAAGTGGAACTACTCACGGCGGGCCGTAACGCTCTCAGTGTCATCGCTGGGTCCTGTCAGGGGGCAAGGAGTCCCGCGGGGAGTTTTCGATCCTTCGCCGCTTAACGTCTCAGCCACGTCACTCGGCTCCCTGTGAAAGAAACGAGGCGCTGCGTCATGGTGTTGACGCATCAACACCATGACGCAGTGGTAGGTCCAGAGATGGGCAATATTTCAAAAAAATGTATGGCCCAACCACCCGACTTAATGCATCAACACCACGACGCTGCGGTATGTCCAGAGATGGGAGATATTTCAAAAACATGTATAGCCCAACCACCAAACCTATCATCAAACGTGTCAGCGTTTCATTTCTAAAAGAGTGAGGCCTTCAGGTTATATTTCCGGGTGCCTCTTGGACAGAGTATAATGACCTCTAAGTACATGCTAAAGTTTGTAGACAAACTTTGCGTTGGCTTGACGAATCCTGACCTGAACGGTTAAAACTGTTTGACAGAAGTTTAGTTTAGCTGTTAGCATGTTTAAGTACGAAGCTTTTTAACGCATGAAGCATGAACATGGTTTAACGCCGATGTTATAAAACAAGGTGTTTGCCATTAGACGCTTCTGTGTTTCGAAAGCAGGGCCCTTCCTGTTTCCCTCCCGCCACCTTACAGTGCAGGCCCTGCTCTAACTCTTAAATGAGACCCTGGGGTGAACCGCGACCCGCGCCCGCCCTGCACCGCAATCCATGTGCGGTACAGGCCACAGCTGTCTGCGCAAGCAGGGTGCGCGTCAAGCGGGCGGCATGAAGCCGGGGCTGCCAAGCCGCTAATCCCGCCCAGGGCGCTGCATCCCGAGCTAGGAAACAAGCGAACCTAATGGCAGCACCTTGGAGCGACCTAAACCTGAGGGCGGACAGGGCACAACGGTGTAAACCGGGCACATTCTGAAAATAACCATCTTTGCGCTTGACTTGCAGAAACAGTTTTAGGCAAGGCAAGGCAAGGCAAGTTTATTTGTATAGCACATTTCATACACAGAGGTCATTCAAAGTGCTTTACACAGAAATGAGAAAACAATATATAAAAAGAAAAAGAAAATGTAAAAATAAGATTTACACGATAAGATCACAATAAAGACAAAGATACATGAGAATTTAAAATAACAATTAAAGAAAATAAATGTGATTTTAATAAAACAGTTTAAAAAGTTAAAAAGAATAAAACAGGAGTAAAAGTGACTTGAGTTAAAAGTGCAGTCAGTGTGAAGCAGCACAGTGCTCATTCAGTAAATGCAGAGTTAAACAGATGTGTTTTTAATCTAGATTTAAAAGTATTTACTGTTGAAGCACATCTGATCTCTTCTGGAAGTTGATTCCAGCTAGAGGTGGCATAATAACTAAATGCTGACGCACCTTGTTTTGAGTGAACCCTTGGTATTTCTAACTGACCGGATCCTAATGATCTGAGTAATCTGTTAGGTTTATATTCAGTTAGCATATCTGTCATGTATTTGGGTCCTAAGCCATGAAGTGATTTATAAACGAGTAACAATACTTTAAAGTCTATTCTAAATGTAACAGGAAGCCAGTGTAAGGATCTGAGGACTGGAGTGATGTGCTCAGATTTTTTGGTTCTGGTCAGAATTCTGGCAGCAGCGTTCTGTATGAGCTGCAGCTGTCTAATGGTCTTTTTGGGGATCCCAGTAAGGAGTCCATTGCAGTAATCCACCCTGCTGGTGATGAAAGCATGAACAAGTTTCTCTAAGTCCTGTCTTGAGACAAAACATCTAATTCTGGCAATATTTCTGAGATGGTAGTAAGCTGATTTGCTTATTGCTTTCACGTGACTACTGAAATTAAGGTCAGACTCTAAAATTACACCAAGATTTCTGACTTTATTTTGTGTCTTTAGACCCCTAGAGTCAAGGTATGTGTTAACTTTGAGAGTTTCATCTTTATTTCCAAATACAATGACTTCGGTTTTGTCTTTGTTTAACTGGAGGAAGTTTTGACGCATTCCAACAGTTAATTTCATCAATGCATTTACATAGAGAGTCAATGGGGCTGTAGTCATTGGGTGACAGGGCTAAGTATATCTGGGTGTCATCTGCATAGGACATTTAATAACAGGCAATAACATTTCCATGAATTTATGCCCATCTTTTGTACGGCGATGCATGAAAAATGGAACTACTCACGGCGGGCCGTAACGCTCTCAGTGTCATCGCTGGGTCCTGTCAGGGGGCGAGGAGTCCCGCGGGGAGTTTTCGGATCCTTCGCCGCTTAACGTCTCAGCCACGTCACTCGGCTCCCTGTGAAAGAAACGAGGAGCTGCGTCATGGTGTTGACGCATCAACACCATGACGCAGTGGTAGGTCCAGAGATGGGCAATATTTCAAAAAAATGTATGGCCCAACCACCCGACTTAATGCATCAACACCATGACGCTGCGGTATGTCCAGAGATGGGAGATATTTCAAAAACATGTATAGCCCAACCACCAAACCTATCATCAAACGTGTCAGCGTTTCATTTCTAAAAGCGTGAGGCCTTCAGGTTATATTTCCGGGTGCCTCTTGGACAGAGTATAATGACCTCTAAGTACATGCTAAAGTTTGTAGACAAACTTTGCGTTGGCTTGACGAATCCTGACCTGAACGGTTAAAACTGTTTGACAGAAGTTTAGTTTAGCTGTTAGCATGTTTAAGTACGAAGCTTTTTAACGCATGAAGCATGAACATGGTTTAACGCCGATGTTATAAAACAAGGTGTTTGCCATTAGACGCTTCTGTGTTTCGAAAGCAGGGCCCTTCCTGTTTCCCTCCCGCCACCTTACAGTGCAGGCCATGCTCTAACTCTTAAATGAGACCCTGGGGTGAACCGCGACCCGCGCCCGCCCTGCACCGCAATCCATGTGCGGTACAGACCACAGCTGTCTGCGCAAGCAGGGTGCGCGTCAAGCGGGCGGCATGAAGCCGGGGCTGCCAAGCCGCTAATCCCGCCCAGGGCGCTGCATCCCGAGCTAGGAAACAAGCGAACCTAATGGCAGCACCTTGGAGCGACCTAAACCTGAGGGCGGACAGGGCACAACGGTGTAAACCGGGCACATTCTGAAAATAACCATCTTTGCGCTTGACTTGCAGAAACAGTTTTAGGACATTTAATAACAGGCAATAACATTTCCATGAATTTATGCCCATCTTTTGTACGGCGATGCATGAAAAGTGGAACTACTCACGGCGGGCCGTAACGCTCTCAGTGTCATCGCTGGGTCCTGTCAGGGGGCGAGGAGTCCCGCGGGGAGTTTTCGGATCCTTCGCCGCTTAACGTCTCAGCCACGTCACTCCGCTCCCTGTGAAAGAAACGAGGCGCTGCGTCATGGTGTTGACGCATCAACACCATGACGCAGTGGTAGGTCCAGAGATGGGCAATATTTCAAAAAAATGTATGGCCCAACCACCCGACTTAATGCATCAACACCATGACGCTGCGGTATGTCCAGAGATGGGAGATATTTCAAAAACGTGTATAGCCCAACCACCAAACCTATCATCAAACGTGTCAGCGTTTCATTTCTAAAAGCGTGAGGCCTTCAGGTTATATTTCCGGGTGCCTCTTGGACAGAGTATAATGACCTCTAAGTACATGCTAAAGTTTGTAGACAAACTTTGCGTTGGCTTGACGAATCCTGACCTGAACGGTTAAAACTGTTTGACAGAAGTTTAGTTTAGCTGTTAGCATGTTTAAGTACGAAGCTTTTTAACGCATGAAGCATGAACATGGTTTAACGCCGATGTTATAAAACAAGGTGTTTGCCATTAGACGCTTCTGTGTTTCAAAAGCAGGGCCCTTCCTGTTTCCCTCCCGCCACCTTACAGTGCAGGCCCTGCTCTAACTCTTAAATGAGACCCTGGGGTGAACCGCGACCCGCGCCCGCCCTGCACCGCAATCCATGTGCGGTACAGGCCACAGCTGTCTGCGCAAGCAGGGTGCGCGTCAAGCGGGCGGCATGAAACCGGGGCTGCCAAGCCGCTAATCCCGCCCAGGGCGCTGCATCCCGAGCTAGGAAACAAGCGAACCTAATGGCAGCACCTTGGAGCGACCTAAACCTGAGGGCGGACAGGGCACAACGGTGTAAACCGGGCACATTCTGAAAATAACCATATTTGCGCTTGACTTGCAGAAACAGTTTTAGGACATTTAATAACAGGCAATAACATTTCCATGAATTTATGCCCATCTTTTGTACGGCGATGCATGAAAAGTGGAACTACTCACGGCGGGCCGTAACGCTCTCAGTGTCATCGCTGGGTCCTGTCAGGGGGCGAGGAGTCCCGCGGGGAGTTTTCGGATCCTTCGCCGCTTAACGTCTCAGCCACGTCACTCGGCTCCCTGTGAAAGAAACGAGGCGCTGCGTCATGGTGTTGACGCATCAACACCATGACGCAGTGGTAGGTCCAGAGATGGGCAATATTTCAAAAAAATGTATGGCCCAACCACCCGACTTAATGCATCAACACCATGACGCTGCGGTATGTCCAGAGATGGGAGATATTTCAAAAACATGTATAGCCCAACCACCAAACCTATCATCAAACGTGTCAGCGTTTCATTTCTAAAAGCGTGAGGCCTTCAGGTTATATTTCCGGGTGCCTCTTGGACAGAGTATAATGACCTCTAAGTACATGCTAAAGTTTGTAGACAAACTTTGCGTTGGCTTGACGAATCCTGACCTGAACGGTTAAAACTGTTTGACAGAAGTTTAGTTTAGCTGTTAGCATGTTTAAGTACGAAGCTTTTTAACGCATGAAGCATGAACATGGTTTAACGCCGATGTTATAAAACAAGGTGTTTGCCATTAGACGCTTCTGTGTTTCGAAAGCAGGGCCCTTCCTGTTTCCCTCCCGCCACCTTACAGTGCAGGCCCTGCTCTAACTCTTAAATGAGACCCTGGGGTGAACCGCGACCCGCGCCCGCCCTGCACCGCAATCCATGTGCGGTACAGGCCACAGCTGTCTGCGCAAGCAGGGTGCGCGTCAAGCGGGCGGCATGAAGCCGGGGCTGCCAAGCCGCTAATCCCGCCCAGGGCGCTGCATCCCGAGCTAGGAAACAAGCGAACCACATGGCAGCACCTTGGAGCGACCTAAACCTGAGGGCGGACAGGGCACAACGGTGTAAACCGGGCACATTCTGAAAATAACCATCTTTGCACTTGACTTGCAGAAACAGTTTTAGGACATTTAATAACAGGCAATAACATTTCCATGAATTTATGCCCATCTTTTGTACGGCGATGCATGAAAAGTGGAACTACTCACGGCGGGCCGTAACGCTCTCAGTGTCATCGCTGGGTCCTGTCAGGGGGCGAGGAGTCCCGCGGGGAGTTTTCGGATCCTTCGCCGCTTAACGTCTCAGCCACGTCACTCGGCTCCCTGTGAAAGAAACGAGGCGCTGCGTCATGGTGTTGACGCATCAACACCATGACGCAGTGGTAGGTCCAGAGATGGGCAATATTTCAAAAAAATGTATGGCCCAACCACCCGACTTAATGCATCAACACCATGACGCTGCGGTATGTCCAGAGATGGGAGATATTTCAAAAACATGTATAGCCCAACCACCAAACCTATCATCAAACGTGTCAGCGTTTCATTTCTAAAAGCGTGAGGCCTTCAGGTTATATTTCCGGGTGCCTCTTGGACAGAGTATAATGACCTCTAAGTACATGCTAAAGTTTGTAGACAAACTTTGCGTTGGCTTGACGAATCCTGACCTGAACGGTTAAAACTGTTTGACAGAAGTTTAGTTTAGCTGTTAGCATGTTTAAGTACGAAGCTTTTTAACGCATGAAGCATGAACATGGTTTAACGCCGATGTTATAAAACAAGGTGTTTGCCATTAGACGCTTCTGTGTTTCGAAAGCAGGGCCCTTCCTGTTTCCCTCCCGCCACCTTACAGTGCAGGCCCTGCTCTAACTCTTAAATGAGACCCTGGGGTGAACCGCGACCCGCGCCCGCCCTGCACCGCAATCCATGTGCGGTACAGGCCACAGCTGTCTGCGCAAGCAGGGTGCGCGTCAAGCGGGCGGCATGAAGCCGGGGCTGCCAAGCCGCTAATCCCGCCCAGGGCGCTGCATCCCGAGCTAGGAAACAAGCGAACCACATGGCAGCACCTTGGAGCGACCTAAACCTGAGGGCGGACAGGGCACAACGGTGTAAACCGGGCACATTCTGAAAATAACCATCTTTGCGCTTGACTTGCAGAAACAGTTTTAGGACATTTAATAACAGGCAATAACATTTCCATGAATTTATGCCCATCTTTTGTACGGCGATGCATGAAAAGTGGAACTACTCACGGCGGGCCGTAACGCTCTCAGTGTCATCGCTGGGTCCTGTCAGGGGGCAAGGAGTCCCGCGGGGAGTTTTCGATCCTTCGCCGCTTAACGTCTCAGCCACGTCACTCGGCTCCCTGTGAAAGAAACGAGGCGCTGCGTCATGGTGTTGACGCATCAACACCATGACGCAGTGGTAGGTCCAGAGATGGGCAATATTTCAAAAAAATGTATGGCCCAACCACCCGACTTAATGCATCAACACCATGACGCTGCGGTATGTCCAGAGATGGGAGATATTTCAAAAACATGTATAGCCCAACCACCAAACCTATCATCAAACGTGTCAGCGTTTCATTTCTAAAAGCGTGAGGCCTTCAGGTTATATTTCCGGGTGCCTCTTGGACAGAGTATAATGACCTCTAAGTACATGCTAAAGTTTGTAGACAAACTTTGCGTTGGCTTGACGAATCCTGACCTGAACGGTTAAAACTGTTTGACAGAAGTTTAGTTTAGCTGTTAGCATGTTTAAGTACGAAGCTTTTTAACGCATGAAGCATGAACATGGTTTAACGCCGATGTTATAAAACAAGGTGTTTGCCATTAGACGCTTCTGTGTTTCGAAAGCAGGGCCCTTCCTGTTTCCCTCCCGCCACCTTACAGTGCAGGCCCTGCTCTAACTCTTAAATGAGACCCTGGGGTGAACCGCGACCCGCGCCCGCCCTGCACCGCAATCCATGTGCGGTACAGGCCACAGCTGTCTGCGCAAGCAGGGTGCGCGTCAAGCGGGCGGCATGAAGCCGGGGCTGCCAAGCCGCTAATCCCGCCCCGGGCGCTGCATCCCGAGCTAGGAAACAAGCGAACCTAATGGCAGCACCTTGGAGCGACCTAAACCTGAGGGCGGACAGGGCACAACGGTGTAAACCGGGCACATTCTGAAAATAACCATATTTGCGCTTGACTTGCAGAAACAGTTTTAGGACATTTAATAACAGGCAATAACATTTCCATGAATTTATGCCCATCTTTTGTACGGCGATGCATGAAAAATGGAACTACTCACGGCGGGCCGTAACGCTCTCAGTGTCATCGCTGGGTCCTGTCAGGGGGCGAGGAGTCCCGCGGGGAGTTTTCGGATCCTTCGCCGCTTAACGTCTCAGCCACATCACTCGGCTCCCTGTGAAAGAAACGAGGAGCTTCGTAATGGTGTTGACGCATCAACACTATGACGCAGTGGTAGTTCCAGAGATGGGCAATATTTCAAAAAAATGTATGGCCCAACCACCCGACTTAATGCATCAACACCATGACGCTGCGGTATGTCCAGAGATGGGAGATATTTCAAAAACATGTATAGCCCAACCACCAAACCTATCATCAAACGTGTCAGCGTTTCATTTCTAAAAGCGTGAGGCCTTCAGGTTATATTTCCGGGTGCCTCTTGGACAGAGTATAATGACCTCTAAGTACATGCTAAAGTTTGTAGACAAACTTTGCGTTGGCTTGACGAATCCTGACCTGAACGGTTAAAACTGTTTGACAGAAGTTTAGTTTAGCTGTTAGCATGTTTAAGTACGAAGCTTTTTAACGCATGAAGCATGAACATGGTTTAACGCCGATGTTATAAAACAAGGTGTTTGCCATTAGACGCTTCTGTGTTTCGAAAGCAGGGCCCTTCCTGTTTCCCTCCCGCCACCTTACAGTGCAGGCCCTGCTCTAACTCTTAAATGAGACCCTGGGGTGAACCGCGACCCGCGCCCGCCCTGCACCGCAATCCATGTGCGGTACAGGCCACAGCTGTCTGCGCAAGCAGGGTGCGCGTCAAGCGGGCGGCATGAAGCCGGGGCTGCCAAGCCGCTAATCCCGCCCAGGGCGCTGCATCCCGAGCTAGGAAACAAGCGAACCTAATGGCAGCACCTTGGAGCGACCTAAACCTGAGGGCGGACAGGGCACAACGGTGTAAACCGGGCACATTCTGAAAATAACCATCTTTGCGCTTGACTTGCAGAAACAGTTTTAGGACATTTAATAACAGGCAATAACATTTCCATGAATTTATGCCCATCTTTTGTACGGCGATGCATGAAAAGTGGAACTACTCACGGCGGGCCGTAACGCTCTCAGTGTCATCGCTGGGTCCTGTCAGGGGGCGAGGAGTCCCGCGGGGAGTTTTCGGATCCTTCGACGCTTAACGTCTCAGCCACGTCACTCGGCTCCCTGTGAAAGAAACGAGGCGCTGCGTCATGGTGTTGACTCATCAACACCATGACGCAGTGGTAGGTCCAGAGATGGGCAATATTTCAAAAAAATGTATGGCCCAACCACCCGACTTAATGCATCAACACCATGACGCTGCGGTATGTCCAGAGATGGGAGATATTTCAAAAACATGTATAGCCCAACCACCAAACCTATCATCAAACGTGTCAGCGTTTCATTTCTAAAAGCGTGAGGCCTTCAGGTTATATTTCCGGGTGCCTCTTGGACAGAGTATAATGACCTCTAAGTACATGCTAAAGTTTGTAGACAAACTTTGCGTTGGCTTGACGAATCCTGACCTGAACGGTTAAAACTGTTTGACAGAAGTTTAGTTTAGCTGTTAGCATGTTTAAGTACGAAGCTTTTTAACGCATGAAGCATGAACATGGTTTAACGCCGATGTTATAAAACAAGGTGTTTGCCATTAGACGCTTCTGTGTTTCGAAAGCAGGGCCCTTCCTGTTTCCCTCCCGCCACCTTACAGTGCAGGCCCTGCTCTAACTCTTAAATGAGACCCTGGGGTGAACCGCGACCCGCGCCTGCACCGCAATCCATGTGCGGTACAGGCCACAGCTGTCTGCGCAAGCAGGGTGCGCGTCAAGCGGGCGGCATGAAGCCGGGGCTGCCAAGCCGCTAATCCCGCCCAGGGCGCTGCATCCCGAGCTAGGAAACAAGCGAACCTAATGGCAGCACCTTGGAGCGACCTAAACCTGAGGGCGGACAGGGCACAACGGTGTAAACCGGGCACATTCTGAAAATAACCATCTTTGCGCTTGACTTGCAGAAACAGTTTTAGGACATTTAATAACAGGCAATAACATTTCCATGAATTTATGCCCATCTTTTGTACGGCGATGCATGAAAAGTGGAACTACTCACGGCGGGCCGTAACGCTCTCAGTGTCATCGCTGGGTCCTGTCAGGGGGCGAGGAGTCCCGCGGGGAGTTTTCGGATCCTTCGCCGCTTAACGTCTCAGCCACGTCACTCGGCTCCCTGTGAAAGAAACGAGGCGCTGCGTCATGGTGTTGACTCATCAACACCATGACGCAGTGGTAGGTCCAGAGATGGGCAATATTTCAAAAAAAATGTATGGCCCAACCACCCGACTTAATGCATCAACACCATGACGCTGCGGTATGTCCAGAGATGGGAGATATTTCAAAAACATGTATAGCCCAACCACCAAACCTATCATCAAACGTGTCAGCGTTTCATTTCTAAAAGCGTGAGGCCTTCAGGTTATATTTCCGGGTGCCTCTTGGACAGAGTATAATGACCTCTAAGTACATGCTAAAGTTTGTAGACAAACTTTGCGTTGGCTTGACGAATCCTGACCTGAACGGTTAAAACTGTTTGACAGAAGTTTAGTTTAGCTGTTAGCATGTTTAAGTACGAAGCTTTTTAACGCATGAAGCATGAACATGGTTTAACGCCGATGTTATAAAACAAGGTGTTTGCCATTAGACGCTTCTGTGTTTCGAAAGCAGGGCCCTTCCTGTTTCCCTCCCGCCACCTTACAGTGCAGGCCCTGCTCTAACTCTTAAATGAGACCCTGGGGTGAACCGCGACCCGCGCCCGCCCTGCACCGCAATCCATGTGCGGTACAGGCCACAGCTGTCTGCGCAAGCAGGGTGCGCGTCAAGCGGGCGGCATGAAGCCGGGGCTGCCAAGCCGCTAATCCCGCCCAGGGCGCTGCATCCCGAGCTAGGAAACAAGCGAACCTAATGGCAGCACCTTGGAGCGACCTAAACCTGAGGGCGGACAGGGCACAACGGTGTAAACCGGGCACATTCTGAAAATAACCATCTTTGCGCTTGACTTGCAGAAACAGTTTTAGGACATTTAATAACAGGCAATAACATTTCCATGAATTTATGCCCATCTTTTGTACGGCGATGCATGAAAAGTGGAACTACTCACGGCGGGCCGTAACGCTCTCAGTGTCATCGCTGGGTCCTGTCAGGGGGCGAGGAGTCCCGCGGGGAGTTTTCGGATCCTTCGCCGCTTAACGTCTCAGCCACGTCACTCGGCTCCCTGTGAAAGAAACGAGGCGCTGCGTCATGGTGTTGACTCATCAACACCATGACGCAGTGGTAGGTCCAGAGATGGGCAATATTTCAAAAAAATGTATGGCCCAACCACCCGACTTAATGCATCAACACCATGACGCTGCGGTATGTCCAGAGATGGGAGATATTTCAAAAACATGTATAGCCCAACCACCAAACCTATCATCAAACGTGTCAGCGTTTCATTTCTAAAAGCGTGAGGCCTTCAGGTTATATTTCCGGGTGCCTCTTGGACAGAGTATAATGACCTCTAAGTACATCCTAAAGTTTGTAGACAAACTTTGCGTTGGCTTGACGAATCCTGACCTGAACGGTTAAAACTGTTTGACAGAAGTTTAGTTTAGCTGTTAGCATGTTTAAGTACGAAGCTTTTTAACGCATGAAGCATGAACATGGTTTAACGCCGATGTTATAAAACAAGGTGTTTGCCATTAGACGCTTCTGTGTTTCGAAAGCAGGGCCCTTCCTGTTTCCCTCCCGCCACCTTACAGTGCAGGCCCTGCTCTAACTCTTAAATGAGACCCTGGGGTGAACCGCGACCCGCGCCCGCCCTGCACCGCAATCCATGTGCGGTACAGGCCACAGCTGTCTGCGCAAGCAGGGTGCGCGTCAAGCGGGCGGCATGAAGCCGGGGCTGCCAAGCCGCTAATCCCGCCCAGGGCGCTGCATCCCGAGCTAGGAAACAAGCGAACCTAATGGCAGCACCTTGGAGCGACCTAAACCTGAGGGCGGACAGGGCACAACGGTGTAAACCGGGCACATTCTGAAAATAACCATCTTTGCGCTTGACTTGCAGAAACAGTTTTAGGACATTTAATAACAGGCAATAACATTTCCATAAATTTATGCCCATCTTTTGTACGGCGATGCATGAAAAATGGAACTACTCACGGCGGGCCGTAACGCTCTCAGTGTCATCGCTGGGTCCTGTCAGGGGGCGAGGAGTCCCGCGGGGAGTTTTCGGATCCTTCGCCGCTTAACGTCTCAGCCACGTCACTCGGCTCCCTGTGAAAGAAACGAGGAGCTGCGTCATGGTGTTGACGCATCAACACCATGACGCAGTGGTAGGTCCAGAGATGGGCAATATTTCAAAAAAATGTATGGCCCAACCACCCGACTTAATGCATCAACACCATGACGCTGCGGTATGTCCAGAGATGGGAGATATTTCAAAAACATGTATAGCCCAACCACCAAACCTATCATCAAACGTGTCAGCGTTTCATTTCTAAAAGCGTGAGGCCTTCAGGTTATATTTCCGGGTGCCTCTTGGACAGAGTATAATGACCTCTAAGTACATGCTAAAGTTTGTAGACAAACTTTGCATTGGCTTGACAAATCCTGACCTGAACGGTTAAAACTGTTTGACAGAAGTTTAGTTTAGCTGTTAGCATGTTTAAGTACGAAGCTTTTTAACGCATGAAGCATGAACATGGTTTAACGTCGATGTTATAAAACAAGGTGTTTGCCATTAGACGCTTCTGTGTTTCGAAAGCAGGGCCCTTCCTGTTTCCCTCCCGCCACCTTACAGTGCAGGCCCTGCTCTAACTCTTAAATGAGACCCTGGGGTGAACCGCGACCCGCGCCCGCCCTGCACCGCAATCCATGTGCGGTACAGGCCACAGCTGTCTGCGCAAGCAGGGTGCGCGTCAAGCGGGCGGCATGAAGCCGGG